>NC_090782.1:2177500-2257500 GCF_040054535.1 Antennarius striatus | reverse complement strand
GTTTAGTAAATGTATGAAAAGGTATTTTGTAATAAGCTCCATGAAAAGCCAACAGACCCAACAGGAATGATGTGAATGCTGCTGAGTCTGAACCCGAGTCATTAACTGAAAGGTGCATGTTAAAAAAAATAGCAGTGCTGAGTTTAATTAGTGAGGACATTGATGATGTGGAGACAAAAAAAGGTGTTCAACAGGTGGCCATTACTTAAGGATCAATGCTACCGATGCTGCATATGCTGGCTGTGCATTTGTCCTTGTAAAACAGAGTAAATGGGTCGTTCAAGACACTGCTTAGAAGAAGAGTGTTATTTGACTTGCAAGTTAATAAAAGAGAGGAAAATCTATAAAGAAGTGCGGAAAACGACAGACTGTTCATCTATAATGATATCAAAAGCTTTGAAATGGCAGCGAAATCCAGAAAGGTGAGGAAGAAAAAGAAGAACGACTATTCAAATTCATCGGAGAATAACCAAAATGGCAAAGGCTGAGCCGAAGATCAGCTCCAGTAGGATCAGAGAAGATCTAAGGTGGTCTCTGAGTACAGTAACAATCAGCCCACGTTAGTGTGGCCCAGGTGTGGCTCTTGGTGTCTGCAGAATAAGGCATTGCTCAAGTAGCATGCCTAGGAGTTTATAATCATGAAAAACTCCATGAAATACTATTCTGATTATTTTTCTGAAAAATAATTGAAAACTTTAGAACCAGTCTTTGAATCAGTAATTTGCAGACTAGAGTTTACATGTATGAAGGCATTCGGTAAAAGAAACATTCCATTCCAACATTTTATTAGATCAATTTCACAGATGGTCTTCTACTTCCAGCAATTTGAATATGCAAAATTACAGAGGGATCATTACCCTATCTCAGCTCCAAAGGTTTTGCACACATAATGCTCACCAACTGAGCACAAATGCAATGAAGCATGCAAAGTTCATGCAATTTAACCTGCACTGCTTTATATACATGATATGCATCATTCCGCTCAATTGTCACCAAACACACGTTCAATATTTGGTGATTTAGATTGGGCAGTTCCCCATGTCTGCCTGTGCTGTCCTGCAAGTTTAGACTATACGTATAATAGTCTAAACTTGTCTGACTAAATAGTGACTGGTCTGACGTAACTGCTGTAGTAATCAGTGGTATATCTGATGGAGTGAGTCATAAAGACATAGCTGTATATGTTTTTGCAAATGTATCTGAAAGTCAGCTGTGGAGAAATGCCTAAATGTATGTCTTTTTAGTACAGACTTTAATATTTCCTGCTTATACCACACTGAGTGGCAAGTATAATTATATTCTAATGTCAGCTGCAACAGTTTGCATCTTTTGCTAGCTTCTCTCCTCCCTCAGAACATGTCAGAGACATCAGTCCACACTCACCCGAGTTGTTTCGATTGCCAACATCGGCATCTCTTTTTCAGAGCCTTCCTAATGACTTGTAGAGTTGTTGCTGCCGCCGCCGCTGCTATCAGTGTGATCTGATGGCTGAAACAGCTTGTTGTCAGATCAATAATAATTACACGATGAAAGGCCTTTTCCACTAATGATTTTAACAGCAGAGCCATATTAGAGGAGTCAGGGTAATAAAAAATGCTCTTTTGTTCATTGAGAGGAAAACATGGATGTCCATAAAGTTGTATTGAAGGTAAAATGTGGGATTAACATATTTGAGGACAAAGCGTTTAATGACCATGGTTAGCATCGTCTAAACACAACTCTGACACTTTATACTCTCCAGTCATACAGCAATATGTTATGACAGATCATAGAAACAAAGGTGAGCCCATTCATCAAGAGATTATTTATTATGATGATTGGATTGGATTAGATTAGATTAGATTAGATTAGATTAGATCAAATTAATCCCCATAGGAACACAAGGCAGTTAGAACTGCAAACAATAATAGCAAACGACAAACAAAACTATTGCAGGGGACAGTGGAGCGCATCTGAACAACAGCCATGATTGCTGTGCTAGAATGAAACAATTGTTCAAATCAAAGGACGGAGATGTGAAATGTGGATGTGACAAGATGATTGACTTTTCTCTTAGCAGGTGTAGATGTCTAGTTTTTTTTTTGTGTGAATGCAGTCAAAATGGTAATTCCCTTTTTCTAATATTTGAAATAATGACTCAGTTTGAATTATTAATGTCTCCCATGGGCTGGGGAGGGCGAAGAGGAAAGAGTGGAGATTTACTAAAGACAGACTCAGAAGATGATAAGAAGGAGTGATCCAAAATAATGTTTGCAATCATAACACACACAAACACACACATTGGTCAGTGTATCATGTCTAAGCTATGTCATGGATGTTTTCTGTGGTTTCCCACTTCATCATGTTGTTATGCACACCTGCAGTATAAGAAATCTCATGAGTCCAGCTTGTAATCTTTCACATGTCTCATAATGAATATCTGGCTACTTGTGGAACAGATTTTGCTCTCCCACCTTCTGTAATCCATCTTTCAGTCTCTTTGTCTCTGTATCTTTTTTTTTCTCTGAGAAGTATTGCTTTCATCTGCTTGATATTACGCTTTTATTAAAATTCAGATTTCATTCTGTCCCCTGCCAATAATACAGTCAAAGAAGTAGTTGTGCTCAGCAGCTGGGAGAGTCCTGCTCTGAAAAAACCTGCAGTAAAAACAAGCCTCAAGCTGGCTTAAAAAGCTGCTAACCCACCTAGAACAACCCCAGAGAATGTAGAAATGCTTGTTTTGGACAATCTTTAAGCTTAGTGGAGAAAGGCAGTTATGCACAGGGATCTGATTTGGGGCAATTGGAGTTAGCCTGCAGCATCTGTATTCCATTCAAAATGTCACACATTGCCAGACAGTGTCACAAAAGCACGTGTTGCATCACCTGGTTATGTAACTGTGTGATGTTAATAATCCTTTTTAGAGCTGATTATGTTACATTATAGAACAAGCTACACACACACACACACACACACACACACACACACACACACACACACACACACACACACACACACACACACACACACACACACATGCACACACGATTCTTGCGTCATCCCGCACTGTCTTCACTAAAGTAAAAAAGTTACTTATATTGTAAAGATTATAATCAGAAAGCATTTTTCAAAAATGGAAATCAGAGGACGTCACATCAGAACAACGGCCAAAGGAACAGACCAGGACTGAATGTTGTGAGACAAACCACAGACACTAGGTCCAGTTTACAGTTGTACAATGTCTGTGCTCCCTTTACAGGCACTAAAACTTTCAGTTACTCTAGAGATTTGGAAGGACAAGATGTCTGATGTAGCTTCCAGCATTAGTCAATGCTAATCTCTCACTTTGCATAGTTTTGGAGTGCAAACCCTTAACTACATAACTTTTTGGAGTTATCACCTACTGGGCCTAAGTTAGTTCTCAACAGTGACATTTTACACGGTCCGTATGACGGGTTCGTTAAAACATGGGAAGTTTTAGGGTTAGTGATGGTTGAAATTATCAGCTTCGGCAAAAACATCATAAAATATGATCAGCTTCTGGGAACCAGGAGGATTTTATGTAGCCTCTGAAAACCTTTGACTTGAGTCTCACTCCTGCTGTCCATTGTGTTTATCCCCACAGCACTGCTCTGTACTGGCGCTGGTCTGTACTGGCACTCCTCATTATTACTTGATCCTCCGTGGTGAGCCTGTGCAAAATAATTTTGAATGCTTTAGAATTGCTTTGTTCAGACTTGTTGTGATCGAGCCGGAAAACAAAATTCAGGCAAACATGGCTGTTTGTCCTTTTCTTGCCACGTCTTGTTCTTTGTAACAAGATCAAACCCACCTCAGGTGGAGAGATGACCAGGCTTCCATGGGGAGTATTTAATCAAAGTCCTCTTCAAGATTGATAGCCGCTGTTTTTAATGAGTGAAAATATCGAGAAACACTTGAATTTGATTATGAAGATGTAATGCAATATGTTCAATGTGAGTGGTTTTATTGAGAGAATAATTACTGTTTTATACTTCTGAAGATGGAGAGTGTGCTCAAATTCCCATGATTTATGTTGATCCCTACAAATTATGTATTGCTTAATTCTAATTCTAATTTCTTCTGAATCAAGTCTTTTATTGTTAATATCCAAAATGCTGTAGATATTGTATCTCATTAGGTAATCCCAAAGCTTGAGCTAATGTCCAGCTGGCCTGGCACAAAAAACATCCTTCCAGTTTGTCTTTGGTATTGAGTTTTGGTAAGGGCAGGGCCAGCCTCCAGGAAGAACTGTTACCTGTGCATGAAGCCCTCCTCCAACATCGCCCACAGGTCTGCAGAATGCACAGTAGAAGCATGTTGGAGCTTATACCAGCCAGCTACAGGTGAAAGGCGGGGTGCACCCCCTAATTCACCTAAGCTCCATGTTTTTGGAGGTCGGTGGAAGCCGGAGGGAACCCACGCAGACACACGGAGCACATGCAAACTCAGCACAGAAATTAATTGCAACCGGAATCTTTTTGCTGTGAGGCAACAGCGCTGTATACTCACTGCACTGCCATGCCACCCTGATTTGTATCCTGTTATTATTGTATTTGAAAATAAGGAGTGTTTAGAGTCAATGGGAGCTGATTGCAAAGCCTGAGTTCATGTGGGTTCAGCAGTTTTGAGGCAGAATGTAGGAAAAGACAGCCGCTCCTCGCCTGAGGTGCTGAGGCTACATCCGTGTGCACCGAGTAGCAAAAGTATAGCGGTTTAAAATGTACCCAGTTCATAAAATGCTTGTTTTACAGTTTTCTGTACTGAAAATGAAAAAAAAAACAAAGTCAATGGCGAACGAGACAGAAACTGACACAAATGTCAAAATCATGACTTTCTACCGATGTCGTAAGATTTACATATACCGTCTATGAGTTTTTATTTCAATCTCCAAACACTGTAAATGGAATTTCATCAATGTTATTCAATCCACAACATTTTGCTTTATTGATTCGGGGGAGTATCCTTTGGGAACACAAGCCTGTCACTGTAACCGCAGCCCAACCGCAGTTTTTCATTTTCCACATTTATTCTGCTGGTCCGGGTGACTGAACTGGCTTCCCTCCAGTCACAAGCTTTACGTCTGCGTATTTCCCCAGCACCACAGAAGCAGCATACACATTTTGACAGTTATATTTTATAAAAGAAAAACTGAGCATACACAAACTCTCTTTGACATAACCTGTCGACATTATCTCTACGTGCTGAGATTTATCGTCATGATAGTGAAACCCTCTGGTCTGCAATCTTTTGATCTGTAATGTGTGTTCGGTCGGTTACTGGGAACGTCCAATAAACCAGCAGGAGATGAGAACCAGTAAAGTATATCAGTGCTAGTCCATTAAAAACATTATATCTATTCTAATATAATTATTTCAGGATGCAAAGCAGTTTAGACTGGAATGGTGTGTCCTGGTCTCTAGTTATATATATGGTTTATAGTAAAGCTACATGGAGAAATTTTCTAAATTAGAGCATGCTTTTTTTTTTTTAGTGAATGGATTTTTTAATTGCATGTGCTTTATTTTATTAGAAACACATTAAGTACATAAGGACAGGTAGCCAAGGAGCCTAGCTGGAGCATTATGGTATGTACTTGTACAGCATGTGCATCTTTAACTCTACCAAGAAAAAAACTACCACTATCCTGGCTGTCTTTTACACACACACACACACACACACACACACACACACACACACACACACACACACACACACACGCATGCTCATGGTCAAGAAACTAAAATTGCTTTGACAAATTGCTCATGTAAACGCTTGAGTGTGTGAAGCCGAGCATGTGTGATAACACGCCGTCTGCATGTAACGGAGCATTCCAAACGGCTGATGTTTGGTTGTCATTGTCTTCCAGAAGGAGCAGAAAACGAATGGACGGATTTGGACTTTATGGGGTACTACGTAATGTGGGGGCAGACACCAGGTGCTAGGAGTGAAAATCACTGTTCCATGTATGTGTGTGTGTGTGTGTGTGTGTGTGTGTGTGTGTGTGTGTGTGTGTGTGTGTGTGTGTGTGTGTGTGTGTGTGTGTGTTTGAGTGTATTGTGAAGCCCACACATCACTCTGCTACGATTAAAGGACCTCATGGAGGAATTTGGGGACTAATGACTATTGTGAAATTGATAACCTTGGCAGATGTCTCCTCTGTTCACACCTGCTGTGGTTTCCCATAAAGCAACACAAAAGCAACATTATTTCCAAATTACACCACAAATATGAACCCACTTCATTTTATTCTGCCATTGTCATTCTGCTGCAACAATAGCCAAACAGAGGACGGGGGAGGGTAATAGCTGAGCTTAGACTGGTGACTGTCAGTGGATCAGGTTAATGTTGGCCAAATCCCCATCAGCAAAGAGCAGCACAGATCACTCCTCAGTGGTTCCTGACAGGAAGTGCTCTGAAGTGGGGTGCTAAACCAATGGCCTACCCTGTCTGTGGCAATAAATAAATAAATATACAGTTTCACCAAACAAAGCAGTTGGTTATTACACTTTTTTTGAAATTATTTCCAGAGAGATAAATAGTAAATTTGTTTTAAGCTACTGTATAATATGTTTTTAAGAAAAGTAATTGGGACGGCTGTAGCTCAGTTTACTAAGTCATGCATATATACTGTATATATATGCAATTAATAACCCATAATTTTCCTACGGGGGTCAATACAGATAATTAAAATTAACAAAAAATAAATAAATTAAGTACAGAATTAATCACTTTAGTCTATGGTCAACCAGTGACGACCATGTTTGTGATGTCATCTATGTTCTTATGCGTTTATTTTTTAGTAGTTATTAAAAAAAAGTGTAGGTGGATTGTTTATCCAGTTGTATTATGATTTTGCTGTAAAGGATTTATTTGGAAAAGGTGAACAATCTTTAACCTACACATCGTCAGCAGGTCCATCTCCTCATTTGTCCTGAATCGCTTTGATCATATCAGATGAACTCAATCAGTAAATGGAGTCTCAGCTGCCTTCATGCTTAGACAAGGACACAATGTCCTTAGTTGTACAACAAAGACTCTTCTAGTCCACAATTTTAAATTTTATTGCTCAATTGCACAAAAAAAGATTCCGTACCTCCAGCTGACAGAACGCAGAAATGTCCAGGAAGAAGATAAACTCCAGAATCTGAGACAAATACGTTTTGCCATGAGGCGACAGTAGCACACAGCAGTCCACCGTTCTGTCAGGAGGAAATCCATCCTGAAGGGAAAACACTCATTTTCTTCTTTTGTACATGGAAAGCGACAATAAATTGCATTCAATTATTAGATATTAATCATTCAGTGATTTATTATTTGTCTTTTGCCCAAACCATGAAATTATCGGGTGTACGAAAACCAAACAAAAAACCAAAAACAATTGGACAACATATTTAATTTAGAGGTTTTTAAATTAATTATTTTAGAATGGAAAGCATATAACAATGAAAAGTGGCGTATGAAATTTTTTTTTTTTTTTTTCTGTATGCTTTGCTTTGATAACCTCTACCAACACGGTTTGAATGATGTCATGTATCCACACCCCTCTTTGTTTTGTTGTGTTTGCATGCTAGATATCTGCAGAGTAAATCTTTTAAATATAATTAACACTTTGTGGAGAGATGCCCTCGAGCCAAAGAAGAGTTGATTCAATACTGAAGCAGATCGCTATCTGGGTCAGAGATTTTTTTTGCACAGTCAGCCCTTTTCAACCACTTCTCCACTGACCTAGTGACATTGTAGAGGAGGTGGGGTCCACCCTGGGAGCGGCGCCGTGTATCACAGAGCCATGTGAAAGACAAACAACCAATAACAGTCACTTTTATGCCTCGGGGCAGATCAGAGGCTACAACTCACCTGTAGTGTGTGTTTTTGGTGGTGGCAGGAGAACGGAGACCCAAAGGGGTGTGAGCTATGTAGAGCTGCTGATGATGTGCATGTACGTTTCCTTTTTACAGTTAGGTGAATAATATATATCTATATTTTTGACAGTAGCTCATACATGGAAAAGACAACAAATATTCACCAGAACTTATTCAAATTAAAGAGAATGAGAGTTAGCAGGAACAGAGACAAAGAGAAGGAGAGCATCACTTTGCCAAATCCACTGCTGCCTCAAAATCCTAATTGTTCTTTTAGTTGACTAAAACTGGGAAACCTCGCGGACACAAAAGCTTTAATTAAATTAGCTTAGGAAGGTTTACGAGTTTGGAAAGCTGCTCCTGTTGATGCCTGTGCTCTGTCAAACTCTGCTTTGGTAAAACAACAGCACTGATGAGCCAAACTGGAGGACGTCTGCCAGCAGACAGTCACTGGTTCTGTGTGACCCGCTGGTCCTGACTGTTCCTCAGTAGGTCTGTATATTCCTGCCACAGATCTACCACTTGAATGTGCTAATATACGGCTCATGTTAGCCAAACAACCTAAATGCATGATGTCTTAATTTTCACTTTTTAATTTTATTTTGTGAGAGACCAACCACGCCAGAACGACCACCGAATGGAAAGAGCCAGGCAGGAAGAAAGTGTGAGTCAGAGAGGGTGGGTGTGTGAGTGGAATCCTTAGCACCAACAGGCTAATTTATCATCACCCCGGTTGCTATGGGAACCAGCATTCTTGGCAAATCAAGGGATGCTAGAGTGTCTTTTTTTTTATTCTTTTACCCCATTTTCCTTGTCTTTTATCCTGGTTGGAGGGACTTGTAAGTGTATCACGTCTTCATTAGAGAGGAGAGGACAGGAGGTGTTGCTTTTATAATTATTTTACTCAAACATTATTAAAATAAATTATAGGCATGATATAACTCCACTTGATTTCACTGTAAATAAGCTTTTCTGTATATATTTGTTTAGTGTTTTGTGGAGGGAAGGCCTGAAGGAGCCTAGAATCAGGTGAACACATTTTTTGACTTGTATCACTCAACTGAAGTGGAGGAGCAGCTCAGCATTCTGAATTCATGCTTTGTTTAAATGTGTTTTGTGGTTTTTGTGCTCATAAAAAAATGCTGATATTGTGACAATTTCACCAATATTATGGCATCTTAAACGCGTCCGTCTGACAGCTTGTCTGTCTTCAGCTCTTTGCTTCTGCATTTTGAAAACAGGTGTTTACTCCTCATTTGTTTTTGTTTGTTTCTTTTACATCATTTCTTTTTTCTCTCTCTTCTTAACTGAACCGATTAGTTTCACTTCTGACGCACCACCATTTACGTTTGTCCTCAAACATTCCAACCTCTCCTTGGGTTTTCAGGTTTCTTGCCTCTGTTTTGGATTTTTTCATACTTTTTTTTATTGCCTGCTCCCTGATAAATTGGTTTACCGTGTGGACCGCTCTTCCAGTTGACCTTTTCTTCCCTCGGACTCCTGGAAGCCTTCTGTTGACTTTAAATTCAAAATAAAAAAGCTTACCTGTAGCAGCTCTGCCTTTATTGTCTGGATCTGTGTCCAATAGGAAACATTCATGCCATGTGACACAATGTGATTCTGTGTGTGACATAGCAACATTTTCCATACACCATAAGAAGAGGATGCTCTTTTCTCTTGATGCTCTCAAAAGCATACAGACTCTCTACCATAATTCATTCTTGGCTATTCTGTAAAGAGGCTGTTTCTGAAAAGAGATGTTTTAGACCCTTTTGATACCCAACCAGTATCCGTCCTTAATGCTTACCAAATTGGTTTTCTGACTGAGCAACTATTTTTGAGGTAATTCAAGGACAACTTGCCATAATTGAATGCTGCACTCTATCAGAAGATCCTGAAGGAGGATGTCAGGAAATCAGTCTGTGAGATGAAGTTAAGCACCACCGGGTCAAGCAGCGAGACAATGGTCCCAAGCATTAGAGTAAGTCCACCTCTGAATGGCTCAAAATGAATACAAGTAAGTTTTAGGAGTGGTCGAGTCAAAGTCAGGACCTGAACTCCATCGCTGCAGCAGAGAACCCTGAACAGGCTTCCTCTGCAAAGAAAAGTTACGTCTTTTACAAGGACGCTATCGCCTCGCCTCACCTTGTCTTACCTTTTTATTGTGCGATACCACCTCAGTGTAGCTGGTCACCATATCAGCATCCCATAAACATACCTTGATGTCAATTACAGTGTGTGACACACAGGCGCCTGGTAACCCAACAAACCCTCACCTCCTCTATTGACCAGGTCAATGTGCTTCTAGCACTACTGTGCACATTTAACACACAAACAACTTCATACACTGTTTTATCATAGGGATATGTAAAATTGGTGGTTCCTTTTGTCCTTATGTTTTTCCCATTTCCTCACTTATGACATGTTAGAGTGATGGTTCCCTCTGACCAATCAGTGGTTGACTGTAGAGGGAAAGAGCTGGGAATTGAGTTGATAGCATCAATACAATAGAGACTGATTTTTTTATAAAAAAGTGTGTGATAAGAGGTATGAATAGATATTGGATGGTATTGGATATTTTTTGTCTTTTTAATTTTTTTTTTTTTTTGTTCAAAAACATCTTCCATACAGTTCAGGAATCAGTAGATTTTTATCAACCCTTAAAGTAAAATGTTCTTAAGTTACGATAAAATTTTTCATTTTAGTTTTTAAATGGACGGTATATTTTTTGGTATTGTGTGAATTCAAGTATTTCCATTGTGGTGCTCAAAAAATGTTTTTGTACTCCTGCCATCCTCAAATTGTAGATGGCGCCATCCATACGACAAGGAAGTGAACATGTAGTCAACTAATCAGGTTAAAACAGGAGAGAGTGAGTGGAAATAGAACGAGTGAGAGGGATTAGAGCAAACACCCTCCCACAGACAGATTGAAGTGTTTGAGTTGATTATTAACACCCATCCTCTTTTGTGATTGGGGGGTTAGGAAGAGCTACATGCTAGGGGAAAAATGAAAGTAAGAGACCCAAACAGATTGAAGAATGAGGATATCCACTATCCATTACCAGGTTACAATTGGCCTCTTTTGGTAGCAGCATTGTTTTGTCTCTTTTGACATTAATTTCATATTTCTGCTTTTAATGCTGAAAAAAAAACCCAACTATTTGACCATGCTGCTATTGGCTCAACTCTTTGCATGAGTATGTTTTCGTTTAAGATTTTCTTCACAAAATATCATGATAAAATGTCCACATTGTGTTCAATATTTCCTTCTCTCCTCTGAAATTATGGAGTACAACATGTTTAGTATGCCTCCTCATTCTCTCTCTCCTCCCTCTGCAAGATGACAGCACATCATAAATCCATCCCAGCCTGAAGGAAGAGCATCTCAAGGCTGCAGCTTCTCGCAGATAAAAAATTTCCTATTTCTGAAAAAAAAAAAGAAAAAAAAAAGGGAGAAACAAAATCTTCGTTCCAGGGGTCCTGAGGGGAGGGAGGAGGAAAAGGAGGAGGGGAGGAAGGAGAAGTGAACAGGAGTAAACAGAAGAAATGGAGGAGAACAGCGTAAGGAGGCTCAAAGAGAATAATTCAACTGGTGTTTGGAGAGGGACTTTGGCTCAACAGGGCTAGGTGAGCTGCTGTAACACCATACAGATAATTCAGCTGCAGTTTGTCGTTTTAACCCTCAGAATGCACACACTCGCAAACACATGCTTGATCTCTACACACACACACACACACACACACACACACACACACACACACACACACACACACACACACACACAGACACACACCTTACACACACAACACTTTCTGATTTTTCTTTCATGATAGACACTGCAGACCTTTGGGCAAGTCGTTACAAACCAAGTGTAGATGAGGCTGCCAAGGTTCCCCAATTACTGTAAGAGAACGTGGTAACAAGTGTGTGTTTGTGTGTCCACAGCACACATAATATGCAGCTGATTGTATTTGTCCGGTCATGCTGTGCTGAAACAATGTTTCACTTGCCTTTCGCTGTGCTAATTTAATCCAAATTGGCTGATTACCATAGCCAAGGCGTGTCGATGCATTCTAATGCCTTCAGAGATCACTGAGAGTGAAGGGCTTGCAGTGCGAGTCTACCTGGCCTCAGGGCACAATGATAATGGCAGGGGAACAACTTCAGGGAAAGTTGTGAGAGCCTCTTAAAACCACCAGTACCCAGAAGAATTCAAAGTAGTGTGGGTTCAATAGTATCCCGTGTCCTCCGGACAAAGTAACAGCATCTCAGATTGAGGCACACAGTGACACTATGTGTCCTTTAAAAGAGACAACATGGAGATGTTAAGATTAACTACAGAATGCATAATAACATAAAATCCATAATCATTTCTATGTAAGAAATTGAAGAGACATTTTTTTTTATACAAAAGCAAAGAACACAGCCAATTGCAACAGCTCTGAATACATTTCATGAGAAGAATGAAAATGAAACACATCATAATTGAGCATTTCTATAACAAATTCAGTATCACGATATGTCTAATGAAGATAATCCCAAGTATTCATCAGACAGATACAAAATTATTATTCAGGATAAAACAGATGTGTTGTTACACAGCCGCGGCACGGCTTCTGCTTTGCATTTACAAAAATGCGGAAGAATATGAATTAAAGATATACACATTGGGAAAAAAAATCTTAACAAACCATCCAGTACATGAGTAAACATTCTTACACTGTGGAACAAGAAAAACATGGCAGTGATTTTGTTGATACACTCCAGAGACATTCAAGTCAGACTCCAACGCTTCAATGTGACTGAAGAGCATGTGTGATTCAACTCATCACAACTGCTAGAGCATTCTCACAAAGGATAGAGCCACTGTTTCATAGATGGTACTGTCCTGCAAACTCTGGCTAAGTCAGCGTTTGTTTTCATCTGCCCAGTTCAGCCATTGGAAAGAAGACTGGAGATAATCAGTTGAATGGATCTCTGAAAAACTTCTGACCTTAATAATGCTGTTAAAAACAAAGAGAAGAGATGTGTACATCTTGTTGGAAGTTTCAGAACCAGGTGGTTGAAATTCTTAGATTCATCAAGATTGTACCTGTGATTCCAAGCTTCAGACTCAGTCCTTTGTTTGGTGGGTGTGTAGGGGTGTTTGCTCCTGTTCAAACACGGCCTTCATGTTTGACACAGACAGTAAACACTGGCATGGTTTCCCTTACTGTGACAGAAACAAGAAAGAGTTTTCTAATAAATCCCACTGTCTTTCCACAAAGGGAACAGCATCAGTCAGTGCATGACTGTTGACTACAGTTTGACCAAAACAATGTCCAGGTGAGCAAAGATATGTGATGCCTTACACAGCCTTATAGATCATAGATCAACACTTTTTATCACACCGTAGTATTTCACATCCAGACTGACAAGAACTGTTTATCGAGATGATACATAGCCTGTGTTTGTTTCAAACCCTGCATTGGGTAACTCCAGGGGCCGTCCTTCGCCCATAGCCAGCTGAGATAGACTCCAGCGGATCCGTGATGAGCAAG
The DNA here is from genome assembly GCF_040054535.1 of Antennarius striatus. NCBI lineage: Eukaryota > Metazoa > Chordata > Actinopteri > Lophiiformes > Antennariidae > Antennarius > Antennarius striatus. The sequence continues at coordinate 2,244,098 of NC_090782.1, read as the reverse complement.
GCGGATAAGAGGCTGTAGGCAACCCAATTGGGATTGTCTCGTCTACAAAAAAATGGATGGATGGATAAATAAGGTTAACAGCAGTAACATGTGTACAACTAGTGTTTGTCACCCACTTGTCAACCAGTCTTCAACCCTCTTTTGGGACTGTTTCGGTTTGGTTCATTGTGCCTTTGGTGTGATTGTTTCAAACTGATACGGATGTGTTTCCATTTGAGGTACACTAAGGCCTGGTGACTCTCTTCCTGATGCACAAGATTACTTTGTTGGTCTGAATGAGTCAGTGAGAGATGTGTGCCAAAAGGGTAGTATCTGATATTGGGGATGAGACAAGCCTGGAACAAGATACCTGGACAGAACAAATACAGGATGACTGGATCTGTATCAGTTATTTGTTGTCTTGTTGCATTTCTTTGTTCTTCAATTGACTTCCTGTCAAGAAATGTAAAGACTCTTTAAGCTGAGGCCCTGGGACCCATGCATTTCACTTCTCACTCAGTAAGCATCGGTTTCTTTAACTATGTCCAACGTAATTTCTTACAAGAAAAAGCCAAGGTGTAAAATACGACTGAGTGGCTGTAACTATAAAAAAAACAAAAAAATTAAATCTTACAGTGAGATAACTTATTTTTATAGAAATATGACTGGACATATGAATCAATTTAGATTCATGTCATCCGGTAGTCATCCAAAATGAACTACACACAATATTAAGCCATGCACTAGTTTCTACTAGTAGGTCTAGTCTACCTTAGTTTTAATTAAATTTACTTTGGATGTTATAAAAGAAAGACCAAAAAAACATAAATTTTCATTGCATGTTTGCTGATGATACACTTCTATGAACTAGCAACACTAAAAATAAAAAAAAATTGTAATTTTTGAGTTGTCATGCATCTGACAAAACTGACAGATTGAACCCAAAAGCAGAACACCATGTCAAAAGAGGCAAACAAATCTGTCGAGGAGCAGGCAACAAGCAGGGACCAGAGATCAGGCAAAATTACTACAAGGTGTTGAGGCAGGAAATGGGAATGCTGAAGGGTAGGATGGACACTGAGGACTGAGCAGAGTGTATGTAGGATGGAGATTGATGGAGGGATGAGTTACAGGTGATTGGGGGGTTGGAGGTGAAGGGGATGAGCTGACTGAGTGCAGGGGGGTGGAGAAGGCTCTGAAATGACAGGAAATATTATTGCAGGAAAACACTCAACATTAATAGATTTGAAAGTAAAAATAAGTGTTGACAGGAGTCATGACATTAGCAGTGAGTAACTTTCTGATGGTTAATATAATTCATGTACATTCACATACTGTATGTATCGCATGTCACTGTTCCCACTATGAAGCACCACTTGACCCAGAGTTTTACCTACAGTCTGTGACTCGTCTACCTCCCTGAAGCACAGGAGAAATGCTGAGGGTTTTTTTTTTTTCATGTCATTAGTGGGTTTAAAGCAAAAGTAGGCCAGCTATTTCTGACTCATTTTCATTACTGCTAAAAGTCAGAAGCACTGTGGGAAAGTGGAGCACTCTCAAGCAGAATCAGGCAGGAGCTTCAAGTGTCCATCTGCATGTATGTGAAGCAATGCTCTCATTGGGTCAGGGAGGGGACGGCTATTTTCCACTGCATCACAGCACATGTGTTTGCTGTCTGTTTCTGTCTGTGTTTCTGTGTTGTGTGCGTTCACATCTGAAAAACGAATGTTGATGGAAACATCCACCTTGCCTGATGCCAAAGCCTGTTGTTGTGTTCTTTGAAACAGTGGCAAGAGAGTGTAACGTCCATGTAGACGTTATTGGTTTATATAAGGCTGCTAAGGAGGGTATGTCTCCCTCTGTCCATGTTTTGTTGTTTGTTTGTTTGTTTGTTTTGTTTGTTGCTAGCAATATTTATGTGTGTGTGTGTGTGTGTGTGTGTGTGTGTGTGTGTGTGTGTGTGTGTGTGTGTGTGTGTGTGTGTGTGTGTGTGTGTGTGTGTGTGTGTGTGTGTGTGATGGCTTTCATTAAAACTTGATGGATGGGTGCAGAATGGTTCAGGAAAGGGATTGTTAAGGGAGATGGAAATAATTAAGATAAACCTGAACCTGACCTAACCTTAAACCTGAACAATTTAATGCCTTATAATTTTTTTTTCATTTATTTCCTTTAATTTTTAAGCACAAAATAAATAAATCCACAAATACTTGATATAAATAAGTTTTTCTCTAAAGTGACTTATATGTGGTGTAGCTGATTTAGCTAATTATCCAAATTAAGAGGATCAACATTATATTTTTAACTTGCTTCTGTGTGTGTCCTTCATGTCCCCTAGTTATGACTTACTGTAGTCACTAGTTTGTCATCAGACCATGTCCTCTTGTTTCTTGTAGTTTGTTCAGAGTAAGACAGATTAGTATTTGTTGTAATGAATGCTTTTCTACTTTGTAAAGACGTCTCATTAACTATCCAACCAGACATTTGATTGTAGAACAAAGCTTTGTATTTTTTCTGTGTAGTTTCTGTGTAGCATGTGTCTCGTATTAGACTTTTCCCCATCTTGTTTTCTTGACACTCCATGTGTCACAGACACACTATAACCTATTTATATTCATCTGTTTTTATCACAGAACCCATAGAGAGGAGAGTGAGGCCAAAACACTGGGAGCAAAACTCACCCAATTAGCCGTGTTTCCTCACGGAGCTCAATTCCATTAGATGATGACATTTTCCCTCAAACCACACTCAGAAGAACACACACGTACCTGGATGTAAACCCGCTCCAGAGAACACTGATGTACTCTGAATGCAAAGGCCAGCGTAGGGTGAATATGTACAACACCCAATTATTGTTCACACATTAAACACAAAAACAGTGCAGGAAAGAATTGAGATAAAAATAATTGATTTGTTTGTGCTGTGTGTCTCATATCAGAGACACCACTGGCTTTATCTGCATATTGCTGAAAGCTCTCGTGCTGATTGGTCCAAATTTGCTGTGTGATAACCCTGGGTGAGTGGTTGTGTGCGTGGGTGCGTATATTTCATGTTTCAATGCACTTTGTGATGCATTTAGGCTGGGGTCAAATATAAAGTGCCCCCCCCCCCTGCTTGGAGGCATTTAGAATGCCAAAGCAAGATGAGATGATGACCATAGACAGAGGGCGGGGGGCGATGAAGAGGATGAAAGCAAATGATCAGCAAGTAAACTCATTCCAGACACGGAATGTAACGGGAGGCTGCTTTTTTAATCAATCATTTTCAACATCAATCATTTTAATCAATTGTAAGATAAGAAATGACAACATGTGACAAGACGCTGCTAAAGGGGGGTGCACTTCTCTTTTTCTTTTCTGTCTCTTTCTGCTCTAAACGTGTAGCTGGAATAAGTAAAAGGAATCCATTAAATGGCAGCATTAATATTTAAATGTAGTCTCCCACATCACTGCGTGTGATCACATGATACTATCGTTTTTGTACAAATCCTGAATCTTAATGTTGAAATCCACTGCCGGCAGAAACATGAAGCAGGAAGGAAGCAGACGTTTGACGAGTAGGTTTTGTTTCCGATGATCATCCTGACAATGTCATTCAGTCATTTTGATGGCAAAGAAGGAGGAACAGAAGACAAATATACTAAAATGTCAATTTTCTAACTGGGGTATTTGTTGGGGAGCAGCTGGATAAACTGAACGTCTCACCTTGAATAGTGACAGAACATTCCTTTATTGTAGACGGGCATGTGAAGAGCTCCAGCTGGAAGCTACGAGAGGTGGAACCATGTGGGAACAAGGTCCTTTACATCCACCTCACAGATTTATTTAGTCTGAACAAAGTCGTTGTCACCATGGTAACTACAGTGGCCAAATAAACGGTAGTTGGCCAGAAAGTCTAACTGTTAACTTTAGTTGGTGTAACCACCCGTGCAGAGAGCAGAGCAGGACATTATGTTAATCCACACTATCTACTCACATTATGCTTCACAAAGGCAGTGGCTAGAACGTGTGTGTGTGTGTGTGTGTGTGTGTGTGTGTGTGTGTGTGTGTGTGTGTGTGTGTGTGTGTGTGTGTGTGTGTGTGTGTGTGTGTGTGTGTGTGTGTGTGTGTGTGTGTGTGCATCCAGATTGGATGTCCATTCAATACAGTGAAAGATGCTTGACTGTGTCCTCTGCCCTTTGGTTCACAGCCACTGAAGACACACAAATAGAAATAACATACCAACACACTAAAAAATCTTTGACATGGTCTCAACTTGAACTGCCATGTTGGTAAAGCTGTAGGTAAAAAAAAAAAAATAAAAAAAAAAAAATATATATATATAAATTTATTTATTTTTTATTCAATAAAAGATTCACTTTCTTCTGGGTCACCAGGATGGCAGTCCTGTGTGTGAGATACATCCAACTCCTAGTGGGCTTGTTAGAGACTGCCCAGTTTATTTCAGACTATCTCACATCTGGATGAGGTCCAGAGGGACTTGCCCAAACAGATGTTTGACTGTTTTATTTGGGATTGTGTAAATCTCACTGAATGGCAGTGGGATGTTGGGTTTGCATGTCTCAGTAGGTCACCAATGAATTACTGTACCTGAGAAAGAAATCAAAAATAGACACTAATAAGCACCAAATAATAAGATGCAGGAACAAGTCAACGACTAAGACAGTTCACAGAATGGACATATAATCCTAAAACAGTATGATCACTGCAAACTAGTGGTCGGCGTTAATCCCAAACTGGAATGTTTAGATATTTATTAATGTGTTTAAAAAGTGCCAATAATTCCCGGTGCTTTGGAGACATGACAGCCTGACAAGCCCCCGAGCAGACGATCAGACCGCACAGCCTGTTGACTCTCTGGCTGCTTCAGTAATAAAACCAAATGACGGCAAGCAGCAAGACACAATTTCAGCTCAGACATTGAAAATAGAGCTGTGTAATGAAAGCACAGATGTAATCTGAGCACCCAATGAAGGGGGGGGGGGCAGCAAAAGAAAGAGAGAGGCAGAGGGAAGGAGTCGCTTCTTGCAGATCATTAGAGATGAAAAAACAGTTAATAGCAGTGGGGAGCAGCGTTGCTATGGTTGCTTTTCTATGGAAATACATTATTCATCAAAAAAGTTTATCTCATTGTTTGGTACCGGCTTCCTGAATAGAGTCTTGTAATGATGCAGGAATAACAGTTTATTACATTTTTAGTTTGGTATTAAGGCAAACAAGGCCGACACACGGCTGGTGAGAAACCAGTTAGCATCAGTGCGCATGTGGAATAAAAAGTTATGTCTGTTTCACCACAAATTCATCTCATCACGTATAGCATTTCATCTAAAAGCAGATGTAATGACATACGAAGCTGATAGTTTTATAATTTGATAATTCCTCCAAAGCAGAACAGATAATTATAAATTGAAGTACCTGTGGTGTTTATTTTTATGTTCCCTTTAAGATCACTTAAATGAAGTCAGGAAATGAAAGAAACCATGACTGACAAAGTTCACGATGAAGGACGGATTATTCCTCCGTGTGAATTAAAATAAAATGAAACTGTTTTCTTACCTGTCGTATTTAATCCCAGCAGGATGAGGGGATTATACAGAGCAGTGAACAGAAACGTGCTCATTTAATCTGTATTTTTTTGTCTTATCTGCTATTTTATTGACTAAAATTTTATTTCACAATAAAAAACAGCTCCCATCATTTTGAGGCCCCTTCTGTCAATCCATTATTCTGAGCTCTGCTCCCCTCGCCCCCCAGCTCTTCACGTACTCCCGTTTGTGTGTCCTTCCCTTCTTCCTCATCCTCTGCCTGCTCTTTTAGAAGCAATATGTGGGTCAGTCAGCTATGATGAATTAAAACTGTGCGTGCATCTGTGTGTTTGTGATGTATTGCAGCTGTGTGTGTTCATGTGTGTGTGGTATGTGTTTGATATATTAAAACAGTGTGTGTGGTGCATCCATCTCAGGGAACCGTTCTCTGCTGGAGATAAATCACCATCAGTTTCACCATCACATCCAGGAAACCTGACAGGAGATGCAGCTCCAGGACAGTGTGTGTGTGTGTGTGTGTGTGTGTGTGTGTGTGTGTGTGTGTGTGTGTGTGTGTGTGTGTGTGTGTGTGTGTGTGTGTCTCACTGCATTGAAGCTGAAGAGAATGTCCAACTGTAGTAAAAGGAAGAGGTAAAATGTGCAAAGTGTTTTCTATCAAATCACAAATTTAATGGTGTGAAATCAAAAATTTTCTTTCACGAAGCTGGAAAACCTTTTCAAATAGAAGAAGAGTGATTAAAATGTGTTTTTCTTCTGGCATCCAAAAGAGACTTTATTCAAATTTAAGCCTCTATAATACACTAATCAGAAGATTGTGCTGTAGCTACTAAAGTAGATTAAAATGTGTATCATGAAACATAAATAATATTCATTCATTCATTCATTCATTCATTCATTCATTCATTCATTCATTCATCCATTCATTCATCCATTCATTCATTCATTCATTCATCAAAAACCCACAGGAATGCAAGAGAGGGACATTTGGGTAGAAGATTGAAACGATCACACAGAAAGAATCTCATCCATGTTCACACGGAGCCATTATCACTAAATGTACTGCACAGAGTAAGATCACGGTATCAGAGGATGGATTCTGAAGTTGTTACACCAGAGTTGTGAGATGGACAAAAAAAAAAAAAAAAGTGTTGCCATGGGGACACGCATGAAATCCTCAATTATTCATGTCTGAGAATTCTTCCAAGAACAAATTTTAATAAATAATTTCTCAAATTGCTTTTTTTGGGAATGTGATGCCGCTTTGTGAAACTGGTCATTTTCCTGGGAAAGAAAAAAAAAAACTTCATTTGCTGCTAAATCATCAAGTTCTTATGTTTCATGTACAGAATTCTGTGCATGTTTATGGTGTAATTTTGAGGCATTTTGGTAAATTGTCTGTTTATTAGAAATTATATATATATATTATATATATATATATATATTAGAAATTTGACATTTAATTGTAGTTCTTTCAAAGTGATGTGCCTCTTTTTGGATGGTTGTTTTGTTGTAGATAATTCTGTTTAAGTAAAGAAATGCTTCTTGTTGTAGTTGTTGAAAATAGATGGATTAGAAATGATGCCATGAACTCCGAGCAAAACAACACAGACTGGTTCTTCTTGGTCGACTGATCTGGTGATGTTAGATAATGTTTGGTGCGCTGTCAGGATGGAGTCACTGGTGTCAGCTCATGTACGTTTGTCTTTGTCACATATCTAACAGCTAACGCTACACAGTCTCAGCAGACAGTGGGAGACGAGGAGACCGTAATCCGTTCTGAACAAAGTGTACACAAAAAGTCAGTCTCTAATCTGAGAATGGCTTTCCAATCCAGTAAAAGGGCTTTTAGTGCTGTTCATTGTGTGAAAACACCGACACACACACACACACACACACACACACACACACACACACACACACACACACACACACACACACACACACACACACACACACACACACACACACACACACAGTACCTCAACACCTGGTCTGTATGAGATGGCAGTTGGTCACAGATGTGCCATCTGGCCTCCACTCTCTGAGTGTCTGCGCTTGTTTATATGTGTGTACATCATGAATGTGTGTGTGTGTGTGTGTGTGTGTGTGTGTGTGTGTGTGTGTGTGTGTGTGTGTGTGTGATTGTCCATGTACAGTTCTGAGTGCCCTAAAACAACAATGAGTCCTCAAATGGAGTGGATCGCTCCACATGAAGCTACTGAAAAGATGAACCTCGGGGGGTGGGGTGGGGGGGCAGGATTACAGTAGAAACATTTTAGCACAGAAGAGGACGAGGTCGTGTTGTGGGGTGGGGGGGGGTTGGTTTTAGGGAAAGAGAGATGAAGAGTGTTCAGTTAGAGATGCGGTAAAAAGACGCAGAGGGCCCTCTGTGGGTGATTCCGTGTTCAGTTATAAATATTTTGTCACAGAGTTTAAACAATCCAGAGTGATATTTAGAGTGATCCGTATGTAACCGTGTTCTTGTCAGTCAGGGGTATGCAACAGTACACACACACAAATTAATTGCACCTTTTTTGTCCAATTCGAAGGCCGTTTTATCTTGGATTGTCATTTCCCCGCTCTCTTTGTCGAATTAGCTTGTAGCCGATAAGCTAATTCTGCTCTCAGCCGCTCGGATTGGCTGACAGGACATTGGCTGAGCGTTGAACAAGCAGTGACCTGCTAAACGGGAATGGAGCTGCCTCCGTTACAACAGCTTGTTTTCTAGTGGATCGGTTTCGTTGGCTTGGACACATTTGCTGCTCATTCTCACCTGGCAGGAAACCAGCTGGCCTGCAATCAGAACTGCCCCTCCTGCAAGGGGCAAAGCAGAGACTGAGTATAATAAACCCTGCCCATTCTCTATTGTCTTCATTACCCACCTGTCTGTTTGCAATCTCTTATTCTGTCATGTATGGGAACCTTTCCTGCCCTCTGTCTGTCGCCCTCATTTTTAGACCAGGTCACAGCGACTCCATGTTTTCTTCCTTCATTACGTCCTGCCTCACTTCTCTTCTGCCTCCTGTCATTCCTGCCCCCCTCCCCTCCTGTTCCATTCATTTCCATTTCCTTCTCTGGTTTCCTCTTTTGTGTTTTTTCTGACATTGTGTGGCGTTGGAGGTCGATTTCGTTGTCTGTCTGTGGCAAACTAGAGATGGAGTGGGAGGAGGATGGCTCCTGACTCAGCCTCCTTCCCTCATTATCTCATTAAGATGGCTGTCAGAGCAAACCGCAAGAAGTGAAACGTCCAGGCAGCCGCTCTGCCCCCGCCTCAGTGTGCATATGCATGATCTCAGCTGTGGTAGTATTTTAATCCAGCATTAAATCTGTGGGAAAGGTGATATTTAGAAGGGTATTTGATGATGATGACTGGTATAAAACTACAGTATCCAGACACATGTAATGTTAGATCGGAAGAAGCATGTTTTGGGTATATGTATACATTCACACACACACACACACACACACACACACACACACACACACACACACACACACACACACACACACACACACACACACACACACACACACACACACACACACACACACACATATATATGCGTGTATTTTGTGTATAGTCTGATCTTTGATGAAAAACATACGTGCAGTATTAATCCAGTTGTTTTTTATCCTTAATTCACCCAGAACATTGTGTTGAGAACATATCCCAGTTCTCAGTTAATACATGCATAACCATTACCCATCCATCCATCCATCCATCCATCCATCCATCCATCCATCCATCCATCCATCCATCCAACCATCAAATACCACCCAGTCCACTCTCCGCCCATCCCTAAGGTTCCGTCGGCAGGCGGTGTGTCCACCAGAGGTTCAACGTAGATATTTTAAGATATTTATTTTACAGTCTTAAACAAGCTTGCCCTGTGATCATTGTTCACACAGTGTGGAGGTGAATAAGCCACCATTCCTGACATTAAGGGGCGGGGGTGGCCCAGGTAGGGGAGCAGGTGGTCCAACAATTGTAGGGTTGGCAGTTTGAATCCCGCTCCTCCAGTCATTGTGTCCTTGCTGTGGAGGCGGCCGTGGCTTCTATTCCTGGATTCAGACGGGGTGATGGTTGTTTGCATCTGCATGTGGCTCCAGAGTGATGTCTGAGTCAGTGCTTCACTGCAGGTTTGATCTGGTTATACAGAGAAAAGGGGGCCGCTCAGACGAAGAAAGAGATGAGGTGCTTGATGACAGAGATTTATTTTGTGTTGAGATTCGATCACCTGTATTCGCTGCTCTCCGCTGTCCTCAGCCCTGAGCCGACGCTGTGTGCTTCATTTTTTCCCTCTTTCTCCTCTTTGGTAATTTCTTTTCAATCAGTTCCACCTGCCTTCTGTTACGGCGCTGCAGTAAAATATTGGACCGCCTCCTGCCTCTGAAGCGGTTTAGCCAGACAGACTTGGAACCATTTTGCACAAAGGCTTTAGATTACACACAGATGAACCTTGAAATGCTAATTTCAGGGTCAAAGTAACCAGCAGTTAAGAAATAGACTGGTATTCACGGTGTACAGGTCTTTCCCCAATGTCACCTAGATGTTGGGGAAGGACTGGCCCCAGTACCAGAAGAAGGGCCTTAACCACTGCTGCAGAATATATGATTAGTTATATTGTATATACCACTGAGTAACTTGACCATTGACCTGCAATCAGCCATTAAAAGCTAATTTTACTGTTTCTGCATGTGAGTTTTGTCATGATTATGTCACAGTTAACATTGTCCCCATTGGTGACAAATTGGATATAATCATCTAGGAACTTTGATTTAAATAAATAGAAGTAAGTCACCTCTCTGATATTTACAGAATGGATGAATCCATAATGGTTAATGACGTTCATCATTAATGTTGTTCACATGATTTGCTGTTTACTCATCAGAATGATGCAGCGTTTGACATGTAAGACGGAGAGATCTGGTCTTAGGATGCCATCTGGAAGCAGAGGTGACGGATATTTCCCCTCTAATGAACAGTGTGACACTTGGATGGCAGCGATCGATAAAGTACGACAAAAGACAACTAATCAGTTGATTTTTTCAAAAGCCATAAAGTCATTAGTTGGTAATGGTCCAGAGAGAAGGTATCTTTTTTATGAAATCGCTCCAGTGCTGAAATGCCAAGTGGATTGAAAGCCAGTGCTGTTGTTGGCTTGTTGTTATCCTATTTTGTCTTGATTACACAGCTAATAAGACCAAATAATTCATCGACAGCTGCTTGCCTCTCCTCCTGATAGAAACCCAGATGTGCTTGCTGCACATTCTGCAAAATGAGGCTGATGGAAGAAGCAAAGTGTCAAGCTGAGTGTTTAAATCACAGAGGAGAAAAATGAGTCCAGTCATGTGTAGTAAATGTGCTAAACGATCAGTATATTGTTGTAAAAATGCCTTTGTGACCGTTGTTTAAAAAGAACAGCTTGCTTTGTGTTGTCTTTGTGGCGTTCTTCTAATGGAGGCTTTTCTACTGGAACCTGAGCTCCTGGATAGTTTCATACAGGAAATGTGGAACACATATCAACATATCAGAATCACATGTCGTGCCCATCTGCCCTCCAGAACACACACTGTTGGGTTTAGTATTCCCTAGGCTGGGTCAACTCGCAAGAACAAAAATCTGAAAATGCATTGATTATTAAACGACATTATCTGTTTTTTGATATGATCAAAAGTTTGAAAAACACCTCCTACCTCAGAAAGTTACTCTACTCTAATGGTTCCAATCTCCACGGAGACCTGGAGTTGCTGCTATCATTTATATACTGTGTATATATATATATATATATATATATATAAAGTAATACAATTGTATTATAATACAATTGTCGTGATGAACTCCAAATGTGTGTACTCACTCTAAGAGTTTGGTTTCTGTCAGCTTCAGATCAAAACAAAATACTCAGCCTCAGAATTTATTTAAATTTTTTTATTGAAATAAACTAAACTTATGGTTTCCATTCTAAAGTTTGTGGTTCTCTTTTTAATTCATCCACATTTTCATTATATAATATCAATTTAATGTATTTATTCATTTTCTGTCGCGGTTATCGGGGTGCTGGAGCCTATCCCAGCTGACTGGGGGCATGAGGCAGGGGACACTCTGGGTGCAACGCCATTGCACTGTGGTTGTATTATTTTTATATTGGACATCAGTTTAGTGTACGTTTGAATGGATGGATGGATGGATGGATGGATGGATGGATGGATGGATGGATGGATGGATGGATGGATGGATGGATGGATGGCTGGCTGGCTGGCTGGCTGGCTGGCTGGCTGACAGGTCAGCCAGACAAAAGATGAAGGTTTTATTTATGACATCTATAATTTGATTGGACTGTTTCAGTCTTTTCTATCTTGGATTCACCTTGTTAGCTCCTCTGTGTGAGATCCATGCATGGGCAGCATTCACTCGTGCACATTTTACAGAAAATCATCATATACTGACTTGTGGTTTGGTGAAACGAGAACAATTGTCATGATAACAAAGTCACTTCCCATCTCATCGTGCGGCTGACAGGCTGACAGACGTGCAGGTTAACGCTTCACTTCAGATTACTTGTCATATTTTCCAGCGCCGTCGGCTCAAACTAATAATGAGACAGCCCAGCCACAGTTCTGTGGTCCCTGCTTTTTTTTTTTCTTTAATTAAAGCATATTTTTTTGATGTTTGGAATTCTAAAGTAAGCTTCTCATCAACCACCGTAATTCATGCAGAGCCATGATTCCATTATGAGACATTTCATCCCGTCCACACTGTATGGAGCTGCCATTCAGCATTCAGACATCACATTTAGAGGACATTCAGTGATGTTGATGAAAATATGCTTCATTTGTATCTCACTATTTTAAGACTTAATAAACAAAAACTAATGAAAACAGTCAAGTTTTAGGAACCAAATTAAAGGAAGTAAACTATAAGAAATAAATCATGTCTCTGAATATTCAACAGGCTTTGATGACTAACATTTTACACTGGTTTGCATATAAAAGCTGACAGTGCTGAATTGACTCATGTGCTCTGAGTCTACCACCTTCCACTTAGTGGAAAAGAAGCCACTTTAAAATAGCTGCTACAATCATTCTGTTTCATTGTGCTTTGGATAACGTATAAAAATGACCCGTAGAATATTTAAGTTCTCTGAAGTATTCAAAGGTTCCTGTATTTTAATCGTGCTTGGAGCCTTACTAAAATAGATATCAAGATGTAACTAACAAATAAATATGAAGTCAGCTCATAAACCCAGCAAAGCTTAAAATAAAATAATTCAGAGGGCCTTCAGAGATCCTGGACTTTGCCGTTCTGATGACCTTGTGGAGGTTCTTTCATTTTTAAAAGCGCTTCCAGTCCGACTGGCTTTGACTGACAGTATCAGTTTGTAACTGGGGACATGTGGTGTTGATGGATCAGTAATGTACTCTGCTGCAAGTCCGATACTGGTTCCTATATGTGATCATCAATCTTAGAATGAAATGTAATGTCCGGTGGGAGTCAGTGAAGAAGCGGTCAGACTGCTGTGTGCTCTTCTGACTCGCTGTAATTTCCTTTCATTTGCGTGAACTGGTGCTGTGGTCAATCTCGTCGCCTCACAGCTTGAGCAATGGTGAATGCTCTCCCCGTGTTTGTGTGGCGTCTCTCTGGGAGCTTCCACCAACGGTATTAAGAACATGAAATATTGGGTCATTGTAATAAGAGTGTGAAGTGAAGTGGAATGATTGTTCCAATGTCTTGATATTGTGACCTAGTGTTGATTTTCTGGGTCTCATCTTTACGCAGAAGTGGAGAAACACAAAAATATATTCTGTCTAACGGATAGAATATAGCATGTCACGGTTCATGGACACACTGCTCATCCATAGTGACATGAAGAATCAAAGAGCTCTGACTGAATGGGAGCTGGTTGGTAGGGAGACCGTGAAAGGTGAGATGCAAAAAAAAGATTGAAGAAGGGCTTGCTAATGAGGAATCCAGCCAACACAATACCACATGTCCCCTTGAATATGAAGGTAATACATGAGACGTTCGGTTGGTGTTGTGATGACGCTCACTAATGGAGAGGAGAGACATGAGTGAGGAAACTGAAAGAGGGAAACATCACATCTTTATGAATGGAGCGTGAGGACTAAAAGTAGATATGGAGGAAAAGTGAGCGTTAGAGCGATATAAATACGGCCACAGTGAAGGAGATTGAGCAAATCATTGCTTTTATAATCTCTCCTATGATTCAGGCTCAGATCAGGCAGTAGATCTCTGAAACAAGCCAAACTTCTATCTTTAGCTGCCATCAGTGGCCCAAAGAGGCTGCCTTCTTATTTCACCCACTAGAGTCACTGTCAAAGATGAGAAGAGACAAAAAGGAGGCAAGAGTGTATATTTATATACTTTTGTTGAAGGTTGAAAAGTGTGTGTATATAGAGTGCATTCCCCATCCCTTAAAAGCATCAGATGAATTCAGTTTGCCTCGGGGGGCGAGTGAAGAGTCAGTCTGGCTGACCTTTTTGTTGTTAGTCCCCCACCTTTTATTTAGGTCACAGCTCCCTTAACCCCTAAACCAGTCAAACCAGTAATGGCCAACAGACTGATGAAGCTGAATGAAGCTGCCACAAACACTGACTTTATCATGTGATGAAGTGTAAGTGTGTTACCTCTGGCTGGATATACGTTTTTCTCCAATTTCACTAGTGAATTGTGCGGTAACACAAGATCTTTCCCTAGCCTTAACCAAAGTGATTTCCCTTCCTCTTCCTGTGTTGGTATTTTACATTCATTTTGAGTTCTTGTCAGCAATCAAGAAAGAAAAGGTTCACTTGTTTCAAAGGAAGTTACATATCTCACAAAAGAACCAAAATAAAGTAAGGTTGCACATATGATCACATTCTACAAGCCTCCTGGAGGGACGTTCTTTAGATAAACTAGACCGGTATGCAATTACTGGGGGAATAAAGCAGGCCAATATAAATCAATCCAAGAATAAATGAATGAGGATCCAAATTGTAATACAGACCAAATACCCTCAGCCAGGAAACAGCCCATTGCTTCTGCAGCAATTATTTAAATTCACAAGGCAGTTTGCAGTTTTAAATTAAATTGCACAAGGTTCCGGGCAGAGGAAGCAGAATAGACTGGTGCATCTGATATTTTATGCCAGTATCCTGGAAGTCAAGACAGTTTTATTTATATAGTCCAAAAATCACAAATCAAAATCTCTCAGTGGGCTTTATAATCTGCACAATGAACAACAGCGTTCTCCTTAGAACTCCCTTCCATGGTGTGCACAAAGTTAATTTCCTCCCTCCGACAGACGTGAAGAATATTTTGGACTGTCACTCATTTTAACTCCACTTACTAACTCTGCTTTGCTGATTAAACTTATTTCCTAATGAGAAAAAATAGAGAAAGTGTTTTGTTTTGCATTCTTTATCATTCGAGTGGGTTTCTCTAAGATAATTAAACCATCAGTGTTTCATAACTGGGACATCTGAAGGCCTGAACTGTGTTTCCTCTCTATTTATTCTGATATATTGGTTCACAGGGCCATCAGTCCAGGAGTTAGAACACAACAATTAACTGGTACCTTCATTATCTACAAGATATTAATAAGTATTGATTAGCTTTTCTCTTCTCATTTAATGCTTGCATTTTTAAATAAAAGAAATAGAGTACATCATCATACTTTTTTTTTTAAAATGAAGTGCTATTTAGTCCTTATGATCTTGGAGGATGTAAGAAGAATGAACACTGACTAGTCTTTCCATCCTTTGTTTTCTAACTGCCTTTGTCCCTCAAAGTAATTACTGTTTCCAATGTATTTATTTTTCAAATCTTGTGTCTCGTTCCCCTGTGTGTGTTTTGTTGCCTCAAAAAAGGAATAATACACCAAAACACTATATAGATGCCTCAAGGAATAGACAGAATTTTAATCTATATTTAAAACTTTCCATCTGCTGTTGCTAGAGGAAAAAGCAAAAGTTGTACCAAAAGCTCACTTGAAAATTCTCACAGTCACCAACTCCATCCACTGAGTAACTCCATACAGTTGTGTTCATGTAGTCAATAACAGAACCAGTTAGCCTTCTAGCATTCATCTATGGCTTTGCATCCGCATGGCAGCGCCATGGCAGCGCCATCCATGATTGGCCAACACAAAGTCGTTACGTCACCACGTTGAATTTTGACTACATTGGGTGCACTTGGTTTAGAATACCAATACATTTCTTTTCATGTTGGGTATGAAGTCTGATATTATTGTGGAATATATATAAAATGTCCCTCTCACCCTTGCGGGGTGGTATCTGTGTGTGTCATCCTCAAGCTCGGGTCCTCTACCAGAGGCCTGGGAGTCTGAGGGTTCTGTCAGTATCTTAGCTGTTCCTAGGACTGCGCTCTTCTGGACTGAGGCTTCAGATGTTGTTCCAGGAATCTGCTGGAGCCACTCTTCCAGTTTGGGGGTCACTGCCCCGAGTGCTCCTACTACCACGGGGACCACATTAACCTTAACCTTCCACATCTGTTCCAGCTGTTCTTTCAACCCTTGGTACTTCTCAATCTTTTCATGTTCCTTCTTCTTGATGTTGGCGTCAGCTGGAATCGCCACATCTATCACCACTGCTCTCTTCTGCTCTTTGTCCATCACCACTATGTCCGGTTTGTTAGCCAGTAGCTGTTTGTCGGTCTGGAAGCTGAAGTCCCACAGGATCTTAGCCTTGTCATTCTCAACCACCTTCGGTGGTATGTGCCATTGGGATTTGGGTACTTCTAGTCCATACTGGGTACAGATGTTCCTGTACACTATCACAGCTACTTGGTTGTGCCTCTCCATGTATGCTGAGCTGGCGAGCATCTTACATCCTGATACCACATGCTGGACTGACTCTGGGGCTTCTTTACATAGCCTGCACCTCGGGTCAGATCTACTGTGGTAGATATTGGCCTCTATTGCCCTTGTACTTAGGGCCTGTTGTTGTGCTGCCATGATCAGTGCCTCTGTGCTGTCTGTCAGTCCAGCTTTATTCAGCCATTGGTAGGTCTTATTAATATCAACCACTTCCTCTATCTGATGGTGGTACATGCCGTGTAGGGGCTTGTCCTTCCATGTTGTGTCCTCCTCCTCCTCCTCCTCTTCCTCCTCAGGTTTCTGCTGTCTAAGGCATTCACTGAGCAGTTCATCTATTGGGGCCATCTTCCTGATGTACTCTTGGATTTTTGATGTCTCATCCTGGACAGTGGCCCTGATGCTCACTAGTCCTCAGCCTCCCTCTTTCCGCTTAGTGTACAGCCTCAGGATGCTGGCCTTGGGGTGAAACCCTCCATGCATGGTGAGGAGCTTTCTCGTCTTGATGTCTGTGGCTTCTATCTCCTCCTTTGGCCAGCTTATGATCCCAGCGGGGTATCTGATGACTGGCAGTGCATACATGTTGATGGCTCGGACCTTGTTCTTGCCATTCAGCTGACTTCTCAGGACTTGCCTTACTCTCTGGAGGTATTTGGCTGTGGATGACTTCCTTGCGGCCTCCTCGTGGTTTCCATTAGCCTGTGGGATTCCAAGGTATTTGTAGCTGTCCTTGATGTCTTCTATCCTGCCCCCTGGTAGGTTGACCCCTTCAGTTCTGATCATCTTGCCTCTTCTTGATACCATCCGGCCACATTTGTCTAATCCGAATGACATCCCTATGTCGTCGCTGTAGATCCTGGTGGTGTGGATCAGAGTCAATTTCTCGCTCATTCCTGGCATACAGCTTGATGTCATCCATGTAGAGGAGATGGCTGATTGTTGTCCCATTTCGGAATTGGTATCCGTAGCCACTCTTTGTGATGATGTGACTGAGGGGGTTCAGGGCTATGCAGAACAGCAGTGGTGATAGTGCATCCCCTTGGTATATGCCTTGATGTTAACATGGGCAATTGGCTTGGAGTTAGTCTCCAAGGTTGTCTTCCACTTCCCCATTGAGTTCTTGATGAAGGCTCTTAGTGTCCTGTTGATCTTATACAGTTCCAGACATTCCAGTATCCACGCGTGTGGCATTGAGTCGTAGGCTTTCTGGTAGTCAATCCAGGCGGTGCACAAGTTGGTCTGCCTATTCTTACAGTCTCTGTGTACTGCTCTGTCCACCAGTAGCTGGTGCTTGGCTCCCCTGGTGTTACTACCAACTCCTTTCTGTGCCCCTCTCATATATTGATTCATGTGCCTACTCATCTTAGCCACCATGATGCCTGACAGGAGCTTCCATGTTGTACTGAGACAGGTTATTGGCCAGTAGTTGGATGGGGTAGATTCCTTCTGTGGGTCTTTCATGATCAGGACTGTCCTGCCTTCAGTCAACCATTTTGGGTGCGTCCCATCCCTTAGCATATATATATATATATATATTTATTTATTTTATTATAATACCTCCCTGTTTTAAGTTGGGTGATGATCTTCTGACCCGTTTCATTTTGCACTACGTGCTTGCTACCTGTTGCAATATGACCATATTGATCAGTGTAGGTGTGGCGAATGAACTATAAAGCTAACATTGGAATGTTAGTGTTTACAGAGAGGTGGTGATTTTCAAATGTTTCCTCTGAGCGTTCAGATAATGCTGACGGTGGGTGGGTTGTGTAAAAAAGTGAAGGATTAAGCGATTGTATCGGCTAAAATCAATAAGCACACAGCTTCACACGATGGCTCTGGACAATACACAATCCTCTATCTGTCTCCCTCTCTTCTTTTCTCCTGCGTTCCCCTGTTAACTCTATCACTCCATCTCCACAGCTCGTCATCCTCACCTCGGGTGAAGGCTGTTGCTAAGAAACGGCGAAGGGAGCCGGTTTGTGTTTTTGACATGCTTTTTTCGACCTCGCTATGACAAATTCAGAAGTTTCTCAGTGGAAAATGTAAGAAAAATCAATCTTGTCCACCCTCCTCAACTTCATTTTACTTTCTCTCCAGATCTGTTCCTCTCACAAACTCTGTGCTAAATATAAACCAAGAGCATTTGGTTTTCTTGTTTGGTTTTCTTGACTTCACGGCAGTGCGATGTTGACTCATTTGACTCTCCTTTGTAGTGAACATTCTTCTACTAGGTAGTCTTAATATTATAAAAAGAAGTAGGATTTCCTTTAAGTTGCACTCTTCGATTGTCTGAAGATAAAGAGAAACATGAAAAGTGCAGTTAAATTTAATGGTGTAGATTTGAGAGAAAAGGCACTTAAAACAAACAAACAAAAAAAAAAAAATATATATATATATAAACAATTGGTGGTCTGACAAAGATTACAGTCTCAAAGAGTGTGACGTTTGGGTTCTAACTACAGATCACGTCCTTGCTAAGATTCTAAAATTTTCCACAAGAGTGCCTCTTCTCTTTTCTCACATATATATGTACTGCAATTATCAAGAATACAATTATATGACCCTCTTTTTCCACAAGGGCATTTGGAGACTCATCCAATGGAACTCTTGACTGATCAAATCTTATATTCTATTGACATTGTCCAGATAGTTTGGCCAAGTATTACTTGAGCAGTACAAGCAGCGTACCTTGTAAGTGACTTGAATCCCATCACTGCTGATACCGCCAACAATGGTGAAACTTAACCCATAATTCCCATTGTCACCCCTGCGAGGACCTTGACTTGGTTCAACCCGTCATTAGCCCAGGATGAAGGGCAAGACCACCTTGGGTGAAATGAGGGGTGAAGGAACACATTGACTCTGTCGACAGTGGGGCAGCCCTAATGGAGAATAGATTATGTCAATTAACTCTCGCAGCAGGCAGACATTAATCAGCTAATGACGGTTTGGTGACATCCAGGGAAGAGGTGAAAGGTCAAAAGAGGAGGAAAACGTTCTTTGAGTCAGTGGTTCAGTGTATTTCCAGAGGTACATGGTACACATAGTGTGTTTTTTCTAACACAGATTTGTTTCTTCACCCTGTTTATTTCTGATTAACCCAGTCAGGATCTGTTATAAACTGTTTCTAGAGTGATCTACCATCTACCATTGACATTTTAACATATGCACAAACACTTATCAGTGAGCTACGTTGGTTTTTAAACCAGTTCTGTGCTACACTTTTTCAGTGATTTATATAAATATACACATTTCCTTTTTCCTGCAGTTATTTTTAATATTTACCACAAATACCAGCTATGACTGGCCGTAGCTGGTATTATTGAAGCTTCTGGCTGTCTTTGACTCCTGGTTCTTGGTTTCCTCTTGTATGTTGTCTCTTCCATGTACATGCATGCACACACACGTGTAGCTTTCACACATGTTTGCTCTCAGGGATGGGCCTGAAGACAACACAGTCATGTTCCCTGTCTACATGTTTTGTGCAGCTAGTCTTCATATAGTTAATGAGCTGTAAAATGTAGGCCAGAGCCGTCTCTCTGAACTCGGTGGGAAGGAGAATCTGTGAACCGCTGCTTCTCAAAAAAGGGGGTTTGGGGATCCTGGGGGGTTTGGGTGCAGGCAGCCTTTTGGCTGTAGAGACACACTTTCATTTATTTTTAATAAGATGTGTAGTATTAAAACAAAGCAAAATAAAGAAATATTGTCTTACCTTTATTATCTTTTATGCCATCATCATGTGAAATAAACAACCTGCCTTGATGTTTAGAATGAAAGAAACACGAGATAACCGTAAATACGAACGATGAATCCTTCCCGTTTCCTGAAGATTGAGCTGCTTCCGTGTGCAACTGATTAAATTTGGGTATGCTTGATTTGCAGCAGCAGGCAGCTGTGTGCCGGTTGACAGATGATTACTGTCTGCATGTGAAGAGTATGCAGTCATCGGAGAAATAGTTATTTTGCCTCAGCCTTCTGCTGGACGCCATCGCCGCACCGAGATGTGTTTTCATGTCACTTTGATCTAAAAACGGAAATTGCGGAACCAGTTCCCATCGGTTTCCACCGGAGAAGACTTTATCAGTTGACATTTGTATACACATTTGTATCTAACATTGATTTATGGTCATAGTAAAGCCAATTAAAGAGACTGCCAAAAATGTTCATTTTTCCCCACAGAGAGGGTCAGAGGGTCCTTATTTAATTTTTCGTCTAAGCAAGCTGTCTGGATTGGTTTTTCTACAATGAGCTTTATTCCGCCTGTAAATGCTCACACAGCCAATGTGTGGCCAGCAGCCAGCGCTACATGACAGAGCAGGTTAGCATATGGTAAAACAACACACACACAGGCAGTTGGAGGGACAGGCGTTTGCATTGAACCTGATGTTTCTAACAATCAGAGAGTCGGGCTCTGGCACTCAAAGGGATCCTCCAGAAGCCCATGTTTGTAGTATTATTGAACATAAGTAGCAGCAGCACGGATGTTCCACCCTTAACCAGCATCAGCCTCACCCAATCAGCTGTAATTAAAACCCAACCTGGCAGACGTCGTCACTGGCAGCAGGAAGCATCTGAAGGCATTGAGTTGGGTATTATTCAGAGCTAATACATAAAAAACTGCTTTTTTTTGTGGTTTAAGGACAAACGTCAGGTGATGAGCTCCAAAATGCCTTTGAAAGATTTTAAGTATACAAAAGTAATCATATTCTGACTCATAAAAAATCAGGATTTGAGTCTAGAACTGTTTTCTGGTTAACACTTTACACAGTTTAATAGACAACAGCATCCAGTAAAAACTAAATAACTGTCAGCTGCAGAAGCTCGTTCCTTAGCTAGAACGTTTGCCAGCTTTTACTGGCCCAGTCAGAAGGTTTAAACGTGTCCTCAGCTGCTGAGAAGACCCGGATCAGGTCCGTGGAGAGCGCTGCAGCACATCGGTGTGTTCCTCAGCTGCTCACTGCCATCAGATGGAAAAAATACAGCATATAGTAAAAGAATCATGTATGATTGTCTTTTTTTATGGAAAAGACAACTATAAAATGTATTTGACTTCAAAATTAACATAACCACCATCTTCTATATTTAATAAAACAAACAAAAAAACAAAAATCAGTCAAATCAACCTGTCTTTTCTCTGGAGAATGAATTATGTTCAGAGTACATGTTTGCAAGCGCTGACACAGATTGTGAATGTGTGTGCAGAAAAAACAATAAATGAAATGAACAACAGGTTATAATTTCCACACCAGGAGGTCACTTCCACCCAGAACAGGAAGGAGAGGAGAAGGTAAACCAGAGGAGACGTCTGTCCCATAAAATACCTGAATTTGTTACGTTAGTCTCATTAATGTAACCTTCTACCAGAAGTCATCTACATCCAACCGATAAAAATATCTTTAAAAATTACACGACAAAAAAGTCAAAACAAATTCCTGACTGTTTTTCCAGATTTATTTATTTTTTCTTCTCAATCATGTTCCAAATTATTCCAACAAGATCCCTGGAAAGACTTCTGTTTTCAATAAAATGTGAAACTGACTTTAAAATGAATGCACAAATGGCTATAAATTGTGTTTTTTTTTGTGTGTGTGAGCAACAACTGGAGGCATCAGATTAAAATGATTAATGATTTAGACCCAAACTGAAAGAAACTGGGACAAGAAAAGCCAAAAAACACAGGCAGATCCAAGTCAAGTGAATACAGGAGAGAAATTAAAGAGAACAGCCAAAAGTAAGGGGAGGGGAGGTAACAACGTGGAGGGGGCAAAAACTTACCAGTTGTACAGTCAGAAATTTTTTTTACCGTTTTCATCAATATGAAGGAAAATGTTTTGTTGAAAGAGAATAAATATTCACTTTGTTTGAAGCTCATAAAAAAAAGGCAAGAGAAGATGTATGGTCAAAAAAATGTAAATGACAGATATGTGATGGAACAACTGACACAGAATAAAGACTCAAGAACAACAATATCGAGAAAAATGGGGCGAATGCAATATACTTACATCAACAAATCAAAGATCACCATATTGATGATAGAAGAACCAGAATGAACAAATATGAAAACACGACTTGTTCTTCCGTTGATTTTTCTTGGAAGTTTGTCTCTCCTTCTTTTGGGAGTTTTATTTTATTGTTATGCTTATTTTATTTTGTTACAACTTCAACATGGCAAGAAAATCAAGTGTCAAAAAAAGTAGAAGCATAACGTAGTTTAAAATAACTCTGGAATTCAAACAGGTGAAGTCTAAACCCCGAACCATTACCTTACATCGTGATCCACCTGAGAGCAGAGAAGTCTCTTCAGACAGAAAATAAAAAGAATGAGTGGATAAAAAACAACCAAGAAGAAAGACGTGAGGTTTATAAGTCAAGTCATGAAGGAGCAGCTGGGAAAAATTTGTTTTTGTACATAAATATATATTTTACAAAAAAAATATTGGTTCTATGGAATTGATGCTTCTAAGTCCATGAGGCTCTTTTCCTTTTCGTAACATAACGCTGTTGGTTTTTGCTGCCCTGCTGATTCCCTACTCTTCCAGGTATGCCTGTAGTTTAACAGTGACAGCCTTCCTGATCAGAAATGAAGATGAACTACACACGTATGAGTGTGGAGCCGATTGGACGAATCATGAAAATATTAAAGAACAGACAGGAACTACAGAGAACTTTAAATCACAGTGAAAAATGAGGCCGTTCAACAGCTGACAGGGAGTTTTTTTAGAACGAAACTAAATCCTAAAGGCTGTAAAAATATGTCTACCTGAATAACTTCATCATCCTTCACTTTTATATTCAATTTGAATTATCTTTCAGGAACTAGACACATGAACTTATGTAAATTCCCCTTCAATACACTGAGGTGACAGTTTTGATCCCTGTGGAGTCAACAGACAACTTCAGTTCTATCTGAATCTTTTTTTTCTTTGATTATAGAATACTTATCTCACTGCAACGATCCGAACCTCGTCTCCCAGCGGACGTGGACACGTTGCGTTTCATTATTTTCATACCCAAGAGACCAATTGTAATGTTTTTCCAAGAAGGAACCTGAAAGCAGGAGGTTAAATAAAACAAGTATGGATAAGTACAATGTGTGAGCTAAATATACACATCCCTTAGAAATAAACCAGGAAATGAAGATAGTACTGACATATTGTAAGGATTATAGGTGTTCATGTCTCGTGTTTTTCTTTGTGTATTTGTATGTAAATGCATTTTCACACAGACAATTGCTCTTTTTGCAGTCACGGTATTCCCAGTGCACCAGAGTCTATAAATGAAATAAAAATAAAAAGGTTTAAAAATGGATCAGCAAATTCTGAACAAAGATGCAGCTGGCTCCTTAATTCTCACCATTAGGAGTGAATATCTGTTTAAATGTACTCATAAATGAAACACCGACCCTGCTCCTCTGTGATTATTCTTTATCAAGTAAAGCATAGGAAACCACCAATAAATGGGATTTAGAGGAGGAAGGGAATCAAGAAATAATGGTATAGCTGCTTTTTACCAACTATACACACACACACACACACACACACACACACACACATACACACACACACATACACACACACACATACACACACACACACACACACACACACACACACACACACACACACACACACACACACACACTAGAATTTAGTAAAAGATGACACAGAAAATGCAGGAAAAGGAAGACGTGCAGCAAAAAGCTACAGTGGCACCCTAAACCCAAACCCCTGAAACCATTGAGGGAAGAACAATCATTCAAAGTTCAGCATAGGTGGAAAATCCAGGACACTAGAACGCTGATGATTGGTACTGTACATAATCTAAGATCGCTGCTCTCAAACAAATGTTTCCTTCCAACAGCTCTGAATGTCTTACCCGCCACACAGCCAGTCCTCCCACCAAGTTTGAATCTGGACAAACGTACACACCCAAACAATCACTGAATCTTCTTTCCTTTCGGCTTTTCCCTTCCTCTCTGGACACCTTGTCATCAGCTTTCTCCAGATCTACAAAAACACAATGCAGCTCCCTCTGGCCTTCTCTGTACTTCTCTATCAACATCCTCAAAGCAAATACTACACCTGCAGTACTCTAGTACTCTTTTTGTACCCAAACAATCACTGAATCTTTTAAATGCTAAACAGGGCTTCACAGCATGCACGTTCAGTTATTGATCATGTAAGACGGACTGGGCCTCAAGCATGTAATAGGCTTTAAAGAAAAATGCTCAAATGTGGTTGGTTTGACAGACTGACACTGATTGGCTTCTTATCCATGGATTAACATCAGGCCAGATAGAGAAAGACTTTAATTGTTTTTTGGTTTTTTTCATCAGCATTCAAACAAGCAGTGCCATTCAAGACATAATCAACAACCAAAAAAAAAAGATGGAGAACACAACAAGTAGGAATTGTAAGTGCAGCATCAGCCAATGATACCAGTTGCCCCAGCAACAGTGTTCACGTAATAATAATAAGCACATTTTTCCCTTGACTTCTCATGACTAAAACAAGAATGTTAGCACACAAGACAGAAAAAAACACATGAATTATATGGACAATGAGGTCATTAGTGTAATTTATAGCAGCCGTGACGCCCCTCCAAAGGAAACACCACGCAGCCCTCTGCTCCCAGCTGTTCAATCCCTCCGTTCATCCAGCAGTTGATTACACTAACAGAGGTGGATTTTACAAGCTTTTAATGGTTCCCATTGACGGGCTGGGCATCGTGCTGCTCGATAGTTCTCAGAGAATGGACGTTAGGCTCTAATGAGGCACACAGAGAATGGAAGGGGCCGGTCTGGACTAATTTCATTAGCATCCTCCTGTCCCCAGTTATTGTGGTCAGAGATAAGGACGTTATCCAGCGTGGTGTAATAGTCCAGAGGACAGCACAATGGTGTGTGTGTGTGTGTGTGTGTGTGTGTGTGTGTGTGTGTGTGTGTGTGTGTGTGTGTGTGTGTGTGTGTGTGTGTGTGTGTGCGTGCGTGCGTGTGTGTGTGTGTGTTTGTGTGTGTAATACAACAATGTATCGTTATGGTATAATTCTGGAAAGAAAATTATTATTATTATTAATAATAATATTAGTAATAATAATAATGTTGTGTTAATGTCATTATTATTATTATTATTATTGTTATTATTATTGTTGTTGTTGTTGTTGTTGTTATTATTATTAAATAGTGGCAGTGATGGAGTCTTTCTGTCACAGACAAGATATGCTGAGTGACTCTTACTAGTAAAAAAGGGATTGATTGATTGATTGATTTACTGTCCACACAAAACATGGGTTTGGCAGGAACCTGGACGTGTTCCTGGGGAAAGGCTCGACTGAATGAAGGATGGATTTAACGTGAATCAGAGCTCAGCAGTACAGCAATTCTTTTTTTGGTGTCTTGGAAATGTAAGAATTCATATTCCACGCTACTTTTAGATAAAAAATTTGGAAAACATACATTTTAGATGTGCATTCCATACATGTTCCATGTGTCTGGGATGACATTATCGGAATCACATGTAAAGTCAACATTGATCAAATGTTTTTAAGTGTCTTATGTTTTCGTTTTCTTAAATATTTTCCCTATATTATTTTATGTTTCATGATTCTATTGTGCAAATGAGGCACCAGAGGTGAAATCCATCGCAGGACCAGCAGCAGCTGCCAGCTAATGTACTGCTGACACATTGATGCCAAAATTACGCATAAAACTCTTAGCTAATAGTTGAAGATTAAACTGTTAAATTGAATTCTTGTGCTTTATATTCCTTAGATGTTTGCTCAAATGTTAATGTGTGTGTTTGAGAAAGAGAGCACTTTGTAGCTCTCTCTCTCTCTCTCTCTCTCTCTCTCTGTCTCTCTCTCTCTCTCTCTCTCTGTCTCTCTCTCTCTGTCTCTCTCTCTCTCTCTCTCTCTCTCTCTCTCTCTCTCTCTCTCTCTCTCTCTCTCTCTCTCTCTCTCTCTCTCTCTCTCTCTCTCTCTCTCAAGGTGCCATTAAAGAAATCCCCAATTACTCCTAATAATGATGTAATCAAGCAGGGCTGACGTGCCGGTGAACTTTAATTAAGTTATTAATTAGCTGAATAATGGGCTTTTTATTCACCGACACAGACGCCAGAGTCCCACGGCAAGAGGTGTGTGTGTGTGTGTGTGTGTGTGTGTGTGTGTGTGTGTGTGTGTGTGTGTGTGTGTGTGTGTGTGTGTGTGTGTGTGTGTTTGTGTGTGTGTGTGTGTGTGTGTGTGTGAGCAAACCAGGCACAGTTGAGCACAAATGGAGGAGTGTGAAACAGTCCCTCATACATCTGTCAGCAAAGAAGTAAAGGAAAATACAAAAACACTGTTTCTGCAATTTTGTCGAAATAATAATAAAAAAAAAACCTTTGCATTTTTCATTTTTATATCAATTTTTATCAAATGTAATTCTGCTGGTGTGCTTTGGCTGTCATTGTTCTCTAATGAGGAGCTGCACAGACAAAGTGTTTTTGCTGATCGATGTGTTCTCTGCTCACGGCCCCTGAAGAGCGTTCCAATAATGTTTCCTCTTATTTGTGTCCAGTTTAACTCATCACATGTTGTTCTGGGTTCAGGCTGATAAAAACAACACATAATTACCTGAATATGAATGCTGCTTGACCTGAGCGCTGCAGAGGTGCGCTGCTGGTCGATCCAATGAAACTGAGGGCTTTAATTCATCCGCCCATGGCTGCCCTCCTCCAGAGGGGCTGATGATGTCGAGCTTCTTCTTCACCCAACTGCTCCTTCGTCTTTATTCCTTCCTATCTGTTGTTTTTTCCTCTATTGCATCAAACTTTATTATTATTCAATGTATTATATTTATTTCTAAATATAGTAATACTTTTATGTAGTTGTATTTATCCACCACCCATTAAATGTGTTAAAACATTGTGTGATGTTAAAGTAGTTTGTGGTACGAAACAGGTGGGGGAACATCGAGTTAAACTGACAGCCATTGAAAATCAGGAGGAATCCTTAACAATAGTAATGATGGAAAGTGTTGACGTTGGGTCAGCAGAAGGTATTTCAGCTGTAGTCACCTCTCAAAGACACTTTCAGGCCTATAATACTATACAGTAGTTCAGTTTTCTCAGTTTGCCGTTACGAGACAGAAACGATCCCTGCATTCTAACCAGACTTAACTGAACCGGGAAAAACTGAGATCCAAACTTTTGGATGTATTTTGTCAAAAACTCAGTGCAGATCTGTGCTGGTGGGAAGACGTGGGATTCGTTATCTCGCAGCTAAAAAAAGGTTGCTTATTAAGCGAACTAAAAATAGACGAGCACCACTCACGACTAAATCTGAAAATGAAACGGATGCAGTGAAAACAGCTACAGTAGACTTTTCCCTCAAAGGTCTTCTCCTGCTGTTTACGCATCATCGTGTGGATCTGCTGTTTCTCTCCACATGTGAAAGAATTTTTCTTTTTTTGTTTGTTTTTTGTGTTTTTTTTTCTTTGTAACATTTCTTAGAAAAGTGCAAAATGTGTCAAAACATGTCAGCACCTGTCACCAACAGCTGGCTGTGTTTCAACGCTTTCATCCTCTCATCCTGATACTTTCCTGTTTTCCCAGCTCCGGTATCGTCGTGTCTCGATGCATTAAAACACTCGTCTGAACGCTGAGACCTGGAGGACGGAGGTGGTTTCTAGACGCTTCCATTAGCCTCCAGTCTGGATGGGAAACCCATTAAAGCCACGGGTTTTAGTGGAGACGTTGAGAGTGTCTCCGTTTCCAACATGTGATTAATGACCTTGGCATGTGATGCAAGGTCACATCACTGCAATGAACTAATACTGCTTGTGTGTATTTTAGATGGAAGAGAACCGGGTGTGAACGCCCCCCCCCCCCCCTCTGCCTTCCCTGATATTGTCTCAGCTATCAGCCCATCCACCAATGACTCTTATTCTCCAGTAAGTGGAGGCGATCTGGGGCCGCTGGGGGGACGAGGATGGAAGCTGAGTGAATACAGAAAGGCCTTTTATCTCTCTCTCTCTTTATTCTCCTCCGTCTCCCTCATGTTTCCACCCCCCCGCTCCCTCTCTTTATCTCCTTCGCTCTTTCTCTTCCCGCTCCGCGTCTGAATCCCGGGAGATTTGCTCCTGAAGCGGCGTGTATGCTGAACGGAGTGCTGCTCGGCTCACATGCTAACAGAATTATCAACTTGGCTCCAGACTCGGTTGCCAGTTTGATTCACCTTCACCTTTCCTGCTCTGAACGCTCTCCGGCCACTTCCTGCTCTAGCAGCGCGGCCTCATGGGTAAACGCACGGGTCTGGCCTCAGGCCTGTGGAATAAAGATGAATTAGGCGCTCGCGTCTGTTGTACTCGTTCAGCCTGCAGTGCATTTCAAGTTGACTAAAAATATAAAAGGTAGAGGATAATATAGTGGTGATTAGATCAGCAGCGGGACAGGAAGGGGGGGCTCCGTCAGGAACAATGTGTGTAATAAACTAGTCAAGATGGTGACCTGTGGGGACGGCCACAAAAATCAACCCCAGCATTAAGTAAAACATTTTCATTTTCAATAACAGTCTTTTTCTTCATTTTTTAGTGTTTTATTTTATTTATTTATATTATTATTATTATTATTATTATTATTATTACTTTTATTATTATTATTTATTTATTTATTTATTTATTTATTAATTAATTTATTCATTAAGTGTTATTTTCACTCATGAACAACACAACGTCAGAATTGATGAATATTTAGATTGTGTTTTCTGTATTTTTAGAGAAAGATCTTTTACTTTTTTGAGAAAACAAATATCGTGTTGATCTTTTTTTTGTCCATCATTTCTGCTGCAGCTTCATCCTACAACTTGTTTGCCTTCTGAAACAAGTGAGAAGCTCCACTCTTCCCAGTTTAGATGAGAAGCTAACTTGTGTTCAGCATTGACATTTGGGTGTGTGTCAGAGCTGCTAGTGTGTGTTGGTAGCAGAGATATTCCAGCCTTAGCCTCCACATCAGCTTATATTGAGGGTTCTGTTGATGAATCCATTGGTGGTAAATCATGAGCCTTGTCTCTGCAGTCGGTGTCAGTCAGAGGAATCATCTGGTTGATGTGTGTTTCCTTCCGTCAGACTTTCTTCAGATTTGCTGGTTTTGGAAGTTTTATGGAGAAATGTTATTTAAAAAATTATATATTTAAAAATGTGTTCTTCAGGATACTTTTTAAACTGTTTTTGGGACAAGTTAACTGACATTTTACCTGGTGGAGGGAACTGTGGGGCAGTGGGGAGAGTATTTCACACTTTGCTTCCTTTATTGGATAAAACTGTCTAAAAACAATGGATTTTCTGGTGTGTGTGTTGTTGTTTTTTTACTCGCAGTTGTTATTCTCTTTATTATATTTCTTAGTTTACTGGAATTGCTTTATTTTCCTTCCTCATTATTTTAAAAAAGGATGAAACCCATTTAAAGAATTTCCAGTCATCTGATGGAAATTCTTGTATTCTTGTCACAGTAAAAAAAAAAAAAAATTTTTTTAGCCTTTTCTACTCGCAGCCTAAACTCAAAATGTCTATGTCCAATTGGAAGCGGCGGAACACGCTTTCATTATCTTTCTCAGAAATATAGAAATAAAAGATAATCAGTCTGGTGGTAGATTTTCTCTACACGTACAGCTGTGGACACTGAATAAACTTATGGTACAATCATTCCTGCTTATGACAGAGAACCTAATTATAAGTTTTACAGCTGACGGTTGAAATGCTCCATTCATCAAACATTTTGTGGTAGTAGTTCTTTGCTGTGAACCATCACAGCCTCGGCTCACAGGGACTGAACAGCAGCCAACACCAAGGTTACTTCTTCCTCTGTGTTTTATCACACATAATTCACCTGTGGGTAGGGCCTGTGTTACACAGGAGACTGGCTTTAAGACGTGTGCTTTATGCGACTAAAGGGACGTTTCAACGCCTCCTCCTTATGAAACGATCCAGGATGGCGACAGTGACACCTCATCAAACTCTCTTTTAAAACGTATGTAATGCTGCCGTATATATGCTGTATATTTCTGTCACATTGTGCAGTAATTATACACTCTAGCGTTTTATTAATGGAGGAATTGGCCATCAGGTTGACATCCATGCAGCAGCGCACTGAACACTTTGCTTCATGGCTTGTTTTGGTATCAGAAGTACAAGCAAACCTTGGTTTTCAAACGCTTTAGACATTGAACAAATCAGAATTTGACCATTTTTTTTTGTCTTAGAAGTCAAACAAAGTTTGGAAGTCGAATGCGGATCAGACACAGTAACGTCCATCCTCCTCTTCCTCTCCCTCTCCAACGCTCACGCTCGCACACCTGAACACTCAATTGAACGCAGGCACATTACGTATGTCACACTCAATAGAACAAGCGTATTATATTTACATGTAACCACTTCCTGGTACAAGTCCCAAAATAAGAGCGTCACAGGATTGTACTTAACACAACTGCTCACCTCCACGAAGGTAAAATTTTTTATCTTTATTGTTCGTATGCTTTAACTGTAATGTGCTTTTTTATTTTAGTTTACTGTCTTCAATAATTCTTCACTTAATTTGCGTTCCATTGCCTACGGTACGAGTTACGGTAGCCTAAACTTCTGTCCAAAAGACAACGGTAACTCGTACCTTAGAATAACCTGATTATGTTGATGGGTTTTTTTTCTCTTTCTAATGTTTGCTTCTTTATATTACATTTCTTTGATATGTTTCATTACTATACAATTTGATATATAAATGACATTATGTAATAACATAAAGTATGCGGATACAGCGTTAGAAAATGGATTGATATTATGTTGAAAAAAAAGTAGTTTTCTAGCGTCTTGGAACGGATTAAGACCATTTACATTATTTGTAATGGGAAAAATGTATTTGGAATTCGAGCAAATCGCTATTCCAACAGCCTTCAGGAACAAATTGTAGTCGGAAACGAGGTTTACCTGTAGTGTTCATCCTATAACACAGTCTTTTACAGCCAATCAGCCCAACACTTGTTCAATCAGCCAATCATAAAGCTGTGTAGACTAGACAAATGGTCGGACGTGTCTCCCACCTGCAGATGTAACGTCTCACACACACTGTGTCTCACACACACCGTGTCTCACACACACTGTGTTTGCTGCTGTTGCTCTTCGACAAGCACAGAGATATTTATCTGTTTATATCAACAGGACTAATTATTTGCCGGCTATAGATTTAAGCTGCCAGCGTCATCAGAGGGTTTAAGTCTTAAACCAGCCTCATTACACAAACTCCTATCAGCCCTAATTGCCAATGAAGGAGGTTATGGATTCTGCAGTGCGCCTCACAACACAACATGTCTGTGGAATAAATCAGGCTGGGAAAATTGGCCTTTGGAGCTCAGAGCTTTATTGTTCTGCTCTATTGGTAAATATTAGATTCACTCAATACTTTCTTTTATTGCAAGACAGACTGTTGTAACGTTTGTTTTTCATTTACACACATAAATATGAAACTTCATCTGTGGTATGGCTTCGTCATTCAGTTCCAACCCAGACCAGGTCCTTGTGGGTAAGGGTCTGGTTTCAGGTGTGTTTTTAAAAAAAAAAAAAAAACGCCTTAAGGCCCCAGAGGTTTGGGCAAAACCATTTTGATCAATACAAGTTTGACCCAATATGTGTTATTGTTCAAACCTCTTTAGTTGTTTTGGATCATAAAAGTATATCTAATCTAATTATGTTCCACAAAATCAAATGGTATGAGTAAATAAAACAGTCTACACTGATCTGGTCAGACAGGTAGTATTGAACAGAGTCACTGCTGCAGTCTCATTTGTGTCATAATTATAAAATTAAAGTACTATCACCTCTAAATATAAATGAATCCCTGGAAAATGCTAATCATCATTGTCAGTTGTGTCTCTACCTTTCTGTTTCCTCTAGTTTGAATTTGAATTTGAGCTTAGAAATGGTTTGATTTTGTTGTGATTGTCTGCTATGAGCAATTCCTACATAACACCCTTCTGGACATTTCATGCTTATAGCAATTAAAATAATTTATTAAAACACACACACACACACACACACACACACACACACACACACACACACACACACACACACACACACACACATACACACACTGTATTTATATATTCGTGTCTGTTCCTCTTCATGCCTAAGGGGGGAGTGTGTTTCCACACAGTGGGGGCTGCTGGTGCAGCTCTGCAGCAGTTGGAGCAGGTTGGTCTGGCTCGCTGTACTGTTTCTAATAGATTAGTCAGACGTGTGTGTGTGTGTGTGTGTGTGTGTGTGTGTGTGTGTGTGTGTGTGTGTGTGTGTGTGTGTGTGTGTGTGTGTGTGTGTGTGTGTGTGTGTGTGTGTGTGTGTGTGTGTGTGTTCGATTGAGTGTGTTTGTGGGGACATTGATCCACTGGGCTCTGATAGTCTGGTTCACTTCCACACACCAGTGTCCCATGCCGCAGGGCAACGGCTGTTGTTACATTGCCCACAGGGTGTGGGTGTGTGTGTGTGTGTGTGTGTCTGTGTGTGTGTGTGTGTGTGTGTGTGTGTGTGTGTGTGTGTGTGTGTGTGTGTGTGTGTGTGTGTGTGTGTGTGTGTGTGTGTGTGTGTGTGTGTGTGTGTGTGTGTGTGTGGCTGGTAGAGGTTCAGACATGATCTGTTGGCCCATTGGTGGTGTTCTGTCTCTTGTACACACTGCGCCAGTGGGAGCTGAATATTGGACTTGGATTTATTTATCCTCAGTAGATCTAGCTACACATTACATTTTTTAATTAAAAAAAGTCTTCAATTTTATTATTAAACAGTGTAGAACTAAGCTTGTGGACACACACATACACACACACACACACACACACACACACACACACACACACACACACACACATACAAATGTACATGTGCAAAGTCCTTATCTAAATAGCCTCACGCAAGTAGCTACCTGTGTGTATTCATACAGCTAAATGTGTGTGTACTACCAGGTAAACGTATATATACTACCAGCTATCTGTGTGCATACAACATAAATGTGTGTATACCTACATGTCTGTATACCAGGATTTAACATGTGTGCATATTACGACCTAAATGTGTGTATACCACTATCTAATTGTGTGTATACTACCTAAATGTGTGGACACTACCACCTAAATGTGTGTATACGACCACCTAAATGTGTGTATACTACCATCTAAATGTGAGTATACAACTACCTACATGTCTGTATACCAGGATTTAACATGTGTGCATATTACAACATAAATGTGTGTATACTGCTACCTAAATGTGTGGGCACTACCACCTAAATGTGTGTTTACTACCACCTAAATGTGTGTATACTACTACCTAAATGTGTGTATACTACTACCTAAATGTGTGGACACTACCACCTAAATGTGTGGACACTACCACCTAAATGTGTGTATACTACTAGCTAAATGTGTGGACACTACCATCTAAATGTGTGTATACTACTACCTAAATGTATGTATACCACCACGTAATATGTGTGCATATTACGACCTAAATGTGTGTATACAACCACCTACATACACCTGTATGTGTACACTACCACCTAAATATGTGCATACTACCACCTAAGTATGTATACTACTACCTAAATGTGCGTATACTAGCAGCTGCAGCGGATGCTTGTATATTTCAGTGCACTTCTATTTGATGGTTTGTTTATTGTTGCCTTTTACTTTTACTAACAAATGCTATGACAATAAGATTAAGTGATGATACAAAGGCTTTGAGCAAATTCCCTTTAAATGCATTTGGGAGCAATGAGTGAAAAAAAAGGAGGAATTTTTAAGAGGCAGACGGTGTGGATCAGCGGATGTTTAATGATTGGATCACACAGATCTGAATAAACTTTCATGTACATTTCATCATCATGTGTTTGGTGAATATTTTTTCCTTCATAGTTGGTGAAAATGTTACAAAAAAAAATTCCCATCCAGCATTGTTAATGAGAGTCATCAGAAAGTCCCTGTTTTCTGGGGACATTTCCCTTTGTCGTGGAGGAATAGATTGTTATTTCTTAATACGGCACTGATAAAAAAGACTGGATAAGAACACGTTTACACTCCAGGACATGAATTGTACACACTCCTAAACAGCATTCAGGAGATTATGGATCGAGTTTGCTCGTTCACCCACAAATCATTTGTTCGTTCATCGCTCATAGCTGCTGTCAGAATACTTAAAAATGAAAATCAGTCACGTGACAACGTGTTGCTCTGTTTGACAACGTGTTGCTCTGTTTGGTTGCGATTGCCACAATTAGTTCCACCTATTCTGAAAAGGATTTCTGTGTATTTAGCTTTTGCATTTCTATCATTCAAACATTTTCATGAATATTTATTTCACTCTTTCAAACTGTTCTGTCTCTCCAAAGTCAGTTTTTTAACTGCTCCCTTGTGAAATGGTTATGTTAGACTTTCTCTAAAATATCCACGTCTCTCAGGTAATCCCAGAATTTAATGCTGTCTTTTTGGATTAAATATCCCCCCCTTTGAAATACGGTATATACATATAGTTGACTGAATGCATTTTCTAAGCAAAGGTTTTGAAAATCAATTATCAACTATGTGTTGTGTGATGGAGTAATTTAAAAAAAAATTGTTAGTAAATTACCTTGAATCTGGCCTCAGTGTCTCAATTACAAAAAAAAAATAAAGACATGAAATACTCACATTTTGCACACAAACACACACACACACACACACACACACACACACACACACACACACACACACACACACACACACACACACACACACACATAGTATTGTGCACCTCATGTATGTGATTTCTATTCCATTCCTCACAAAGAGCAGAAAATAGATTTAACTTCTATCCTTTGAGTCAAGATAGGAAGCAAATAAAAAAAAAGGAAGGATCCGACAGAAACATAATGTCTCTGCTGTTCAGTCTGTTCAAGCCCTGAGACGTGTGACGAGGTATTGTGCTTTTAATAGTTCTCAGTCCTGTCTTACTGTTTTCACATTATAATTCAGAGATGATGATTCAGACAGAGAGCAGTGGAGATCACCATGTGGGAAATGTCGGACTGTAAAGGAATATAAAGACGGGGAAAAAAAGATCAGACTTGGTAGGATATACGTACGTATATAAAGTAAAAAAGAATCTGTCTGTTTAACTTCCATTTTCTCTGACGTTGTCATATGGTAGATGCTGCACACACATACACACACACACACACACACACACACACACACACACACACACACACACACACACACACACTAAGACACGCACACAAGGTTCCTCTTCATGTCACCTAATTTATGATAAAGGACAGATTGCCATTTGTCTGAAAGCTTTTTATGACTGTGTAGACCTTGTTATGGTGCCGCACCATCTATTCTGTGCTGGAAGTGTGTGTGTGTGTGTGTGTGTGTGTGTGTGTGTGTGTGTGTGTGTGTGTGTGTGTGTGTGTGTGTGTGTGTGTGTGTGTGTGTGTGTGTGTGTGTGTGTGTGTGTGTGTGTGTGTGTGTGTGTAGCATGGACTCATGCAGAAACACTATAATAGGGCCTCTATCCTGCAGGTGTTATTTATGCATTGGCCACTCTCTGAGAAATCCTGTTCTCTATGCCTGATTCATTATCCTGGGAGAGAGAACGAGACAGAAGAGGTGAGAGGAGAGGAGGAGGAGCCCACAGCCAGCCCTTCTCCTCCTCCTGGTCTTCGTCTCTTTCCCCCCATCCTCCTCATCACATGGATCTCCCCGAGCGGGCGCTGTGAGTGCGTGGTGCCAGCGGGGCAGGCTTTTATTGTGATTGAGTCTGCAGCTTACGAGGAGCGATGCAGGGGAGACGGTCTTCGTCTTGCAGACAGACCGATCGCTCAATCCTGGGCTGTTTCACCTCTATCAAGGTAAACATAACATAAAAACAGGAACGACTGTAGGCACACACAGCTGGAAATGCATCATCCTAAAAGTTTGACACACAGGATGCGGTGTCACTTTGTCGCTGGGCAGGATGCTACTGTTATTTTTAACCCTAGCCCTAACCATTGATCAATATAATACTGTGTACCATAGGAAACTGGGGGGGCAGTGGCTCAGGTGGTCGTCCAATCATCGTGGGATTGGTGGTGCGAATCCGGTCCCCCCAGTCATATAAATCTAATCCATTCTGATTCTCCACTCAGTTAAATGTCATCTGGGCATCAGAGATTAGCTACCATGCTAGTGTGCATCTAGAAATGGATTGTAATTATATGTTTTAGTTTAACCAACTACATAAAACACTTTTCCATCACAATCATACATACACATTTTCATTTAGCGGTGGCAGAAGCATCACCTGCTCTCTAAAATAAGAGCTGGTTGAGGTTCAGTTCTAAAACACCAAACTATACAATCAAATCCCACAACCCCCAGCACCGGTGGGGTGATGTCTGGTGAAAAGAAGCAGTGGATGGAAGAAATTAACTCCCATCAGTTTGAGGAAAAATAAATAAATAAAAAAAATAAAAAATAAAAAATGTATATATATATATATATATATATATATTATACACACATACATACACATATACATAAATATATATATATATATATATATATATATATATATATATACATATACACACATACACATATACATATACATACATAAATATATATATAATGCTGCAACACCATTAAACTAATTACAGTGGAGGTAGCAGAGGCTTTAGCATGCATGTTGTCCTTACTGAGCACACATCTGCTGTAGTTTGTGTTGTTCAAGTTTGTGTTTTACTTAATCAAACTAATGAACTGGTTATTTTTCCCCACTTTACTTTTAGCATGTGTTATTTATATACAGTATTAAGGATCCTGGGAAAATCCCTAGGATTTTCAGTAGGGTGCCAGAGCAGAGCATCAGCTCACTGTGATGGAGTGTGTGTCCTGCAGCACACCATCTGGAGGAGCACTCACACCCGTGGGTCTGGAGCTGGCAGCAGACGGAGCGCTGGTGTTACAGCAGTGACGGGCCAGTGCTTGAGTGGTGGTCTATCTATGTGTGGCCCTGTGATGCACCAGACACGTGTCCGGGGGGTACCCCACACCTCCTCCATAGCCAGCTGTGACCCACAAAGCGGATAAATAAGGGAGATTGTCTCATTTTTAGAATATGATGGATGGATTGTCAGATTTTTTAATATTGACATTAAATAAACAGCACAGGGCGGTGGCGTCCCACTTGGAGTGTCCCCCACCTCTCCCCCGTAAATCGGCTGGGATATGCTCCAGCAACCCCCATAACCCACAAAACCAGAAGAAACAGAAAAATGAGTGAACAAATGAATGAATGAATAAACATTTGGCTTACTACTAGCATACACTGTTAGCAATAGCATCTAGCTTTGTACAAAACACATTCCAATACATCGCACCTCAGGCCCATCAGACATAGATTATCAATAATCCTGACCACCCAGATAATCCACTAATTTAGTTGATGTGTTTATTTTTCCCTTTCTCTCATCCCTGTGTGTCCTCCTCCTGTGTCTGTCTTTCTTCACTCAGTTGTCCTACAGACAGATACAGTAGAGGCGGACAGAGAACTGCAGAAGAGTCTGATGAACATTTACAACTGTCCTGAGAAATCTCACTACAGCTGTCGTGTCACTGGTTTTATTGGCCTCTATCAGAAACCTCTAGATGGGAGGCCCAACAACACACACTGACTCATGGCCATACAGTCATATCAACACCCCTCTGTGCACAAGTACTGGATTGGTCATACATACTGTATATCATGAGGGCAACGTGCACGTGCACTCAGAAACACACGTGCACGAGCTCCTGCAGGCCTGTCAGAAATGGTTTTTTGTCAGTTTGAAAGAGAAAGAGAGAGATGACGAGAAAGGTACGGCCTTATAGCAGTGTGTGTGTGTGTGTGTGTGTGTGTGTGTGTGTGTGTGTGTGTGTGTGTGTGTGTGTGTGTGTGTGTTTCTACACAAACAAACACAGATAAATCCTGTGGATTAGAGGTGAAACATAGACAAAGTTAAATAGCGTTACGACAGCTGACACTCCTCTTTCATCATGTATATCATCATGGAATTTGGTTACTTACGCATGTTTACCCCTACCTGAGTGACAGTGCTCTTTACGACCCCCCCCAGTAATAAGATCACAGAGGGAGAAGAATACATTGGGATTGAGCATCTGGGTGGACATTAGCTCCATGCAGCTCTAAGAATGATCTTAAGACGGACTTTGAATTTTATGTTCCAGTGTTGAGCTTCCAGGACCCTCCTCGTGGACACGTTTGGATGTGAAGATGATTTGCAGTCGTGTTCTAACAGCTCTAGGATCAGGGCCCTGCTTCTACGTCCATAGAGCAGCATCAGACAGTGGAAACTAAAGAAATGTGCTTTACTTTGCAGCGGAGATCGTCACAATTTTAGTAATGGGAGCAGTCTGAATGAATCAGAGACCAGAGGAATAGTCTTCCAGAAAAATAAATGCAGTCTTGTGTTGTGCAACCATTCACAAAGAAATCATATTCAAACCTGATGTTACTGTAGCAACAAAAGATTTTGTTGAATACAAGACAATTCTCTGAATATAAAATATTTTAAAAATGACATGTATGTATCCACAAGAAAGGTTGATATATTATAGCGCGCATTCAAAGGCAGATGGAAATTTTCAAATTCAATCCCACAGAATAAATTACACTTCTCCGATATAAAACTAAATTGGAGGATTTTTAATAAACTGCACTGCAAAATAAAAGTCAGTCGATGTTGACTTTGTGTTGATGCCATGTGTAACGGCTTTAATCGTAACAGCCTGGTGTGATCAGGACTGTGTCGTCACCGTTTTCAGGTTACCACGTTACACCAATTTCTGCAGGAATGGTGGTTTTCTAGGGATTACACTCTATAGGGATGAGCCAGTCCACCATGAAATGTATTTGCACTCATAATGGATGAGCCGGAAAATGGTCGGAATAAATCTTTTAATGTACGCCTGGAATTTAAATGGGTTGACCACAAATTAATAAAACTATTAAGATAACACTATCTTTTTATTATTGTACTTAATTGTCCATTTTGCACACTGCAATATTTTATACACCTTTAAGCATGCAACAATGGACAGATGGTGGCGTAATAGCACCAATGTGTTAGTGGCCTGAGAGCAGTTTTAGAGTTTGGTGCCTTGCTCAAGGGCCTCAGCACTGCCCACTTTGACTGAGCTACTGCTTATCTTATCTTATCTTATCTTATCTTATCTTATCTTATCTTATCTTATCTTATCTTATCTTATCTTATCTTATCTTATCTCCAAATCAATACTTTTGGTTGAATGAGTGACTTTATATTTTCTTTTGTCATTAGTCCAGGTACTGGACATGTTATTCCCTGAGTCAATGAGCTTGTGTTGAAGCAGATAGCGTGATTTAAACGTAGAAGCCACAGAAAGGATTCTCTCATTTTCTTTAGGTGTCAGAAAAAGTTTATTTTGTGCTTAAGCTCCTACAACTTTCTGTTGATAAAATAATTTCAAGTAACTTTCCTCTGGCATGGTGATAAGTAGATAAATAACTGATGTCTTGGGTTATCAATGCTAACTGCACAAGACAAAAACACCAAAAATGGTGGGAACAGAGGACAATACTGATTAACCTGTATCGATGGTCCAAAAATAGCAATGTAAGATCTAAGGTTGAAAAGAGTATTCTCCATGGAATGTCAGACATCTCTTAGATCAAAGATAAATAATTAAATAAATAAAAGCAAAAATCAAACTCAACGTCAATATTCAGCTTAACATCCACTGGAAATAGAATAAAGTCTGTCCCCCGTGATTTCCAGTCATCAGTCCTGGTGGTCTTTGAAGGCAGCAGGACATCCTTGATGACTCAAGGTGAAAGTGAGGATGTATGGAGGATGACTCAGGGCTGTGTTGTAGGTCTGACCTTCATACAGCAGAAACGTGGGCGTTGGACGTCTACCCAGGTGTTTCTGACAGCAGCCAGGTTGTGGGTAGATCTGATGAAAGCAGTCAATGTACTTAATCTCAGTGTCTAAAATATGTTTTGTGACTCTGCCGAGCAAAGACACACTAAAAAAAAAGTCTATACTTTCAATGACGAGGAAATTACACGAGGCAGTTAACAGTAGCAATGAAAATTGCATCCACTCAAACAAATACAGACATAGCCCATGCAATGACATTAACAAATGCATGAAACATCCTTTTCTAATAGTCCATGAGTTGTGGTTCGTCATTGATGTCTAATTTTGTCAGCTTCAGCTGATTCTCCTCAGTCACCCCAAAATATCTCAGTCCAAGCTGAAAGGTGCAGTCGTTTAAGTACTTTTACATGCATGGACTTCATGCCATAAAACGATCCCTGACCTGTGTTCCTTTCACTTGAGATGTGAACTTTAGCCTCGTAGGTGAAAATAACACAATGGCAACTCATGTGTCTGGTTGAGGCACTGGGGGATGTGCAAAAACAGCAGGATTTACCTGTTTGAATTCGTGGAACTCTTACTCTTAGTTTGTCGCTGTATTGTGAAATCTCGTTTTTCACGGGTGTTCCTGGAAGGCATTTACCGTGAATAACGAGGGATCTCTGCATTGGATCTGCAGAGAAGCCAAAATCATTCTGTGATTACGTTTTCCCCCCGAGGAGCAGCAGGCACTTCTCGGCTCGATGCAGTTTGCTTTACTTAAAACACAGCCTCTGGTCTCTTTTCACTTTACTGTACTTGACATGAAACTCATTCCCCTTTGGCAGATGCTTTTGTTCACACACTGGTTAACTGTGCAGCAGGCAAACAAGTGCAGCTTAGACTTCAACGCTGTGCATAAAAATGAACAAATAAAAACAAGCCTTAAAAATGAGAATTGGCCTTTTTCCAGAATAAGTTTTGGTGCTTGTGCAACACTGAGAATGACTTGAGTTAGTGTGGTTAAAGTACCAAATTTATTCATTCATTAACTGTCTTGAAGGCGAGACAATAAGTTATTGTCTCTTCTTAAGCTACTTTTCTGGATGCTGGTCTAAGCGTTACGCTGGAGCTCATCCCAGCTGATAATGGGCAGATAAGTCATCAGTTCATTGCAGGGTTATGTAGATAGACCCTTATAATCATACCTAGAGTAATGTGACCAGTCCACCTAAATTGCGTCTTTATTGTGGTGAAGGAAGCTGAAGATCCTGGTGAGAACCCCCACAGACACGGGGAGAACTCTGGTGGAGGTCCCAAGCGGAACCCAACCCAGGGCAGTCTTGCTGTGGGGCAAAAGCGCGACCAACTGGACCACCATGTTGCCCATGTATAACTTTAATGGTTCCATTTAAACTCTTGGTTGCGTAAATCGTTCCTGTTACACCATGTGGAGTGTGATGGGTGATGAAGGTAGAATTCAGGCTTAAGCAATACCCCCTGAAAATTCAAGCTTCAGGCTTGGTTGCATAGTGTTCTTTTTTTAATGTTTGTTTCTTTGCAGATGACAAATACATATTGGAGGGGTTGAAAAGTTGATGACAGAGGTATAGAAAATAATAGAGAAGGGTAGGACACAGAGAGGGGTAGAAGTTCGAGCTTTTCATTATCATCCCAGAAAGCTGTTAAAAGTCTTTCCTGTTTCCGAGGCTTTGGAGTACTCTGTGGAGAGTAGCACAGTGAACATACAGTGTGAGGGAGAGATGGACGGATAGATGGAGAAAAGAACAGAAAACAGAAAGATTTCAGTGGATGGGACAATTGTGCCCTTTGGAGAAGGAGAGTTAATGAAGGACATGAAAAAAATGAAGAGGGTTAAAAAAGGTACACAATATGAGAACGGGCTAAAGTGGTTGTAAAGATAGGAGAAGCAATAAAAGGGGAGTTAATGGAATCAGGAGGGAAGCAAACGGTTGGAAATACCAATTCCATGTTCAATATCAAGCTGTTTGTTATTGCTTCTGCAAGAAATCTTGTCTGCTTTGGTACCTATTGGTGGGATATTTGTCGTCTCTCTGAAATGACTCATACGATGGCTG
Organism: Antennarius striatus; assembly: GCF_040054535.1. Classification (NCBI taxonomy): domain Eukaryota; kingdom Metazoa; phylum Chordata; class Actinopteri; order Lophiiformes; family Antennariidae; genus Antennarius; species Antennarius striatus. Next base: position 2,201,716 of record NC_090782.1, on the reverse strand, counting down.
AAAATAATTCCTGTGAGCTTCTTCTGACTTGCCACGCTGAGGTGTCGTCCTCGTTGTTTTCTAAATAACTCCCTCTACACCGGAAGGAAAGCTGAAAGTGAATCAAGTAGAACTTACAGACTTTGTAGTCTGGATAGATTACAGCATGGGTTTGGCATTCATAAATTGTGCCTTCATCATAATGTAGTAAATCAATAATGCAACGCTTGAATAGATATTCATCAGCCAATGTAGTTTTTTACAGGTGGGTTTCATTTGGTGGACAAAGGGCTTAACTCTCTCCTCCTTTAGACATGTTTTCTACTGTTTCTTCCACAGCCCAGATGCCAATCGATTACCAATTCCCTTCTTAATTCTGATTTTTTTCATTCCATCAGTTTACAGTGTGTATACATGTCAGCCACATTTAAATTTTCTGACACCAGTTTCCATGGATGATGCTAAGTAGGCAGCATGAGGATGAGTCTGAGAGGAGAACACCGACAGCTAAAAGCCTTTGTACCAGCAGATGGAGCTGCTTTAACTCTGATCGATGTCTTCAGGTGATGTCATCTGACGCAGCATTGGTGGGGGATAAAGAATAGAACACACTTACGCCTAGTCTGATTATGACATTCTTTTTACATTTAGCTCAATTTAGGAGAAAATGATATACGGAATAGCAGCCACAGTTTTCTATCAATCAAGTTTGATCAAGTTTTATTTATATAACGCTTAATTATGGGAACAGACATTTCAAAGGGCTTTAACAGACAGAAAAACCCAACTGAACCCTCCAGAGCATAAGCGACAACGGAGGGGAAAAACTCCCTCATTGAGGAAGAAAATCCAGGCAGGACCCAGACTCTTACAGAGAATGGATGTCATTTCCTTCCTCATTAAACTTCTAGGATGTAACCATGTGGGTCTTTTTTTTACAAACATAGCTTGAAGGTTTTCAGTCGAGCTGCATCATCTTTACAATACTAGTTTCTGAGCATCTACATGACATTTACTCATATCTGTTCTGTCCAGATGGAAAAGAAACACACACACACACACACACACACACACACACACACACACACACACACACACCCCAGGACATGTTGGAGCGCACTCAGGTACATTTCAGACAGATTGGGGTTTTGTTCTGTCATTCTTCTCCAGAGAGCCATTTTAACTCGGTCCAGTCATTGTGAAGGGGAGGGTGTCTCTGTGTCGTCCTCCCCCAGGAAAAGGTAATTAGGTTTGGCATGGGATGTGGACTCCTCGGTTTACCTCTTCTCCTCATTTCTCCGGTCCCCCAACCCCAATTGTCTTTTCAAGTCTTAAAATATATCATTCTAATCAGTTAATACCTTCAGATATACAGCATTTCTTTAAATTCAACCTCACTTTAATTTTGACCTGCTTTTAAGGAACAGAAAACCTACACAAAGTATCTGTAGGTTTGTAGTTTATAGCTCCCATGTGTAACGATGCTGCACAGTGTCAGGTTTACCATTTATCCAATGATTGGAAATAATAAAAATATACATTCCTTTTGATCATAACACAAAGAAATTAAAATAGCCAATATGAAGAGTTGAATATTTCAATCAAAAAAGGTAATTTAAATAGACTGAGTCAATTAAGCTAATAGTGTACATCATTTAAAATACTATACTACTATTAATCATAATCGGAACAATAGGTCTGTTATGTAGTATTTGTTTGGACCTTTCCTGGACAAATTCTGTTGTTATTTGTTGCACAAAGTCCATCAGCACATTGCTTTGTTGATGTACCTGTGATCCTAATTCAGCAAATGTGAAAATAATCAGAAGCTTCTGTTCCACAGAGGATGGGGGCCCCGTGGGCTGCAGCCCCTCAATGTCCCCCCTACAGAGGCTTTGTGTTCATGCAGATGTGTTTTACAATTTCATTTGCATTCCAAAACTTAAATTGTAAACCAGAAAGAACTCAATTACTGAATTAAATTGGAAGTCATAGTTCATCAGTCCTTTTGTTTTCCAGTCATGTCAGTAAGGAGCCAAAACCACTAAGACATAAATCAATGTGTACGCAGGCAGAAACACCCCCTCATCCTGCTATAGCAGGTCCCTGTGTTCTCCTCCACAGATAAAGAGATTTTTTTTTTTCAATATAGGATCAGAGTTGTAAGTGTTCCACAGCAGAGCACTGACCGAACGGGTCGCCCAACAACAGGTCCACTGGAGTGTAAAATGAATGCCAGGCACCCCGTTCAGATAACACCCCATCAGCTGGATGTCTGGGCGATGAAGACTGATACCTGGATGATGAAGAGTGATATCAGGAGGATGAAGAATGCTGATCCCAGCCAGCTCCGCTCCTTCAGTCACTTGAGAGTGATGAAGCTCTGTTCTCACTGGGAGAGGGAGGCAGGAGAGACTTCAGGCTGGTAATGAGGACTGACTGGATAACTGCAGTGTTGACTTGAGGTAGATCATTAAGGACTCCAGGTAGAGGTGTGGGGGGAGGGGAGGAGACTCACCCTCACCCACAGTTCACGTCTCTGCATTTAGTCTGATGCATCTGTGGTCTTGTGTTCTCGATTTACTTACCTACTAAACATCCGCAACATTGTGAAGCCGTGCATCTTGAAGCGTGAATAAGGGAGGGATTACTGTATAGTTATATAATTACTAAATCCCTCTTCAATATTTAGTGAATTTCTTAGTCGCTATTGATGAAAGGACTTCTATAGGTGGTACGTTCCCATTGGTTCTCACGTCCCTCAGCATCTAGTTCAGATACAAAAGATTCCCTTCTGTGTCAGTGTGAACACGGTGACTTATGTTGGTTAAGGTGATGCAGACACAGTACTACGTGCAGTCTGTGTTAAGTACTAATATGCATAAACCTTTCTATCTCTTTTGAGGTTGTCTTTCTGTTGCCATGCATGGACTTGTAGACTACAGAGTACCCTACAGAGGTTGTGCAAGGAAAAACTGTAGAATTTGCCCCTTTGACCCCAGCTGGTGTAATGATTCTATCCAGTGACATTGTGTTGGAACGTTGAGTCAACAATATGATGAAAACAGAGAAGATGTATCCATAGAAATGATTTACTTCAATAGACTATCTAATTTTTCCTTTAAAATTGGGTGCATGTAATTAATCTATATTGCTGTACAGAAATTCCAAAAAGACACAAATGTGTTTTAACCCTTGAACCATCTACTAAATGAACAAATGTCTCAAAATGAACAAAATAATGGACTAATGAATGAATAACAGCAGATATTACCTGTAGCTAATGATGTAATGATAACGTTACACACAAGAAGAGCTTCAGCTGTGAAAGTAAACCCGAGTAAAGACGTTCTTGAACGGCATCCATTCCATCTATTCGACCGACTCATCTTTATTTTCTAATATTCTCCAAACATCCAGAAGTAATGAGGTACTTTGAAGAGAGGGCAAACGAAACAAGTGTGGCAGTGAGAATGATTTTATTCTATGCATGAGTTCCGTTTTCTGCTTTCCCGTGTGTGATACGTGTTGGGGTGTGAAAGTGAAGCGTCTGATTTGACTCCTGATAAATCTTCCTCCGCTGTGGCATCAGAATCTATTACGGTGCCAACAGCCGGGGCCAAATCCATTTTTATCTGCGTGCTGTTGATGTCAGTCCAACTCCTCACACACGGGCCTCCATCGAGGCACCAGATGTGAACGTTTTCCTTTTTGTGCATTCCCACAAATGTTGGTGTCTGCATGCAACAGGCCGGTGTGTCTGTTTATGACGTAGAAAGGTAATAGATTTCCACTAGACGGCTTCAGGGAGGTCTTACAGGTCCCTGAAGCTTTCTGTGCACAAATATCCCTGTTATATGGCAGTTCACACACACACACACACACACACACACACACACACACACACACACACACACACTCACACACTGATCCTGTTTTGACAGTGGTTTTGGCACAGCTTAACCTCAATCTCATGTCTGTACAAAGAGCACAAAACACACCATCACCATTTTTGACAAGGCAGTTTTTCATACCAAAATCCTTCAACCCCCCCCACACCCCCCCTGTAGGCAGTATGAGCGGTCACCTCTAATGGTGTCATCACACGGACCGCTGCCATCGGGCAGCCCATTCAATATTACCTCATGTAATTGGACTGTCTGATGGCGGACGGAGGACATTCATCAATTCAAATGTCTTCATCCTGCAAATTTTGTGTCACAGCTGACAGAAGCAAGATGGATCTGAAACGCTTTATGGTGGAGACATCAGACTCCTGCTCTGGTTCTAACACCTGTTGAAAGTTCAATGGACACTTTATTGTAGTGCTTCATACCTGGAGCACCATTTCATATTGTTTTATGCTTTCCACGGGGATCTCGTGAGACTCTAAAGACTCTTGTTGCTCTATCTTTACTATCTCACATTTGGAATGTATGCAATGCCATAATAATCAGTAGCGTGTTGAATCCTGGATGAATACAGAAACATTTCCATTTTTTTTATAAACCTATAAGGATCTTACACATAATTCAAACGCATGCAGAGGGTGCAGTTGGAGTCAAATCATTACTGCCATTTTTTATGATGGATTTTCAAAATCTTTCTTGAACTACTCGATAATTATGAAGCAGAAGGTTCTACGTGTTTTTCTATCAAACGTGGGTTAGGTCTCTGGAGTGCACAGGTCTTGTGATGATTGTTAAAGGCTGGATTCATGCTGAAGCGTGAGCAAACGCCCTATTGACATAACATGAACCATCCACATGAAGCCAAGAGTTCTGTTTTATGAGTAGGCAGCCCAAAGTTAGCGGCTAACCAATATGAAGTATGCGAGCAGAGCCAAATCGTTTGGGTGTCTCTTTTATTGTTCATTTCAAAGTTTGGAACAAGAGAAACAAGTGTTCCTGAAAGAGGACGGCATTTCAGCCGGTTTTCGGAAACACGCTTATTTACAAAACTACAAAGCAATACAAACAATAATTAAGTCACAGTAATATAATTAATGAGCTACAGAGAAATCCATTGCATCCCCACGTGATCACTGTTTATTGAGTATAGTTCAAATCCGACCGCTGCCTGAAGGATCTGGAAGGAACAAAAAGGCAAGTTACCATCATTAATACAGTTACTGACAAAGTACACGTTAAGAATTGTTGAAAAAAGCTAAACATTGTCAGATTGGATGTCTCAGCAGCACATTTAACTTTGAACAGACCTCATGACATCATCATATCACACACACACAGCATGAACTGATTGATTGTTTTATTACAGATAAGACATCCAAATCACAACCTGAGGAATAATCGTGTGCATCATTCGTAACATAATGGTATGAATATTGTGTGAATAAATATGCATTTGACTTTATTATGACCTCACTTTTATGTGCTGCTTAACCGTTTTAGAAAAAAAAAAGTCAGCTTGATATTTAGTATTCATCTAACCTGCTGTGTGTTAATCATGTGTGAGCAAAGCGATGCATTTAGGCCATACATTGTAACACGAGCAGTAAAAAGCTTGTGTGATGTTAAAATCATTAAAAAATAAAAAAAGTTTCCTGTGTGGTTTTGGGAGGGTGATCCCCACTGTCGACCAATCAGGTAGCCACCTGTCGGCCCGCCAAGTTTCTGCTCCTATAATCATGAAAATTACAAAATAAGGAATTTGTTATAATATATGCCATATTTGTTCATGGTACAACAAAAACAAGTTGAGCATTAAGTTTTTGTTTTTTTTTTCTTTTTTTTTTACTGTTGCCTCATTTTCAGACAATCATGAGATTTGACATTTAAAAAACAAATTTGTGTAATAATTTGGTTTTCATATAGTCTGCAGAATTAATCTGTAGACACTATGTGTAAATCAAGTGATTTAGCTTCGTTTTATTTAAAGTGCGTCTGTTTGATAGTTCCTGTGTTGTCATCAGCAGCCACCCAGTGTGTGTGTAATTATCTGCTCTACGGTGTTTCTGAAGGGACCATTCTGGAGCGTGTGTGTGTGTGTGTGTGTGTGTGTGTGTGTGTGTGTGTGTGTGTGTGTGTGTGTGTGTGTGTGTGTGTGTATGTATGTGTGTGTGTGTGTGTGTGTGTGTGTGTGTGCTGCATACATATTAGGAGGGTTATAACCTTGGTTTGTACGAAGCATTCAATGTTTTAGTTTTGATGATCAGTGAAGTGAAAATGACTATCAGGCTTCCTTCAGACTGTTGGTAACACAAACCCCCACTATTCATAGAGAAGCCCACCACAAACAGGCAATGCAATTTCAACGTGATGACATTTTCTACCCGCTATGTAGGAGTTCACACGCTAAATGATTTAAAACACACATCAACAACTATTTTACATTTAGATGTATTCCCTGAAAATGCCTCCATGTGAACGAGTGTCCGGCTGTAGAACCATCCGACTGGTTTCTCAGTCCGGACAGGTAGACTGTCTGTCACATGGATGCTCTGAATATTCCACTGAAGGAGTAGAGTAGAGAGTAGGGTAGAGTAAAGAGTCGTGTAGGGTAGAGAGTAGAGTAGGTTAGAGTAGAGTAGAGAGTAGGGTAGAGTACAGAGTAGTGTAGGTTAGAGTAGAGTAGAGTAGAGTAGAGTAGGGTAGGGTAGGGTAGGGTAGGGTAGGGTAGAGTAGAGTAGAGTAGAGTAGAGTAGAGTAAAGTAAAGTAGAGTAGAGTAGAGTAGAGTAGAGTAGGGTAGAGTAGAGTAGAGCAGAACTTTATTGATCCCTTAAGGAGGTTTCGTCAGGGAAATTAAATTCTCCGTCGCACTACACACAGCACAGTGAGTACACAAAAACACAGAAAAAGCACACAGAAAGCACCAGCACATAGAAAGTAGTACCAACAGCCTAAAGTAGTAAGTAGTACCAACGGTACCAATAGTAGTAGGACAGCCTTAACATGGCTGGTAAAGCAGTAACCTCATCAGGCCTTCCCCAAATGATCTCTAATAGTGTCTCCACCACACAGACAAGCACACAGAAAGCTTTCTTCTCTTCTAACGCAAACAGGAGACGTGACCCCTGTTAGTGAAAGTTACGGTTTAGCTGATATTTGAAAGCCGGTCCCATATCAAACACAACTTTGTTCTTTATTGAGTTGAAAAGCGCCTGAAATAGCGCGAGGATTGAAGCTTTGAAGTGTCCATTAAAAGCATGAATAATACAAACAATGATTACCGATACACTTAATCATCCATCTTTCAGGGTAAGCTGATGAAATGTTTCGTTTGAATCCGACAGCCTCAAGTAAGGTGTGTTGTTTTCTACACAATGAGTACACCATCAAAGGAAGCACATCACACACGAGCTCAGGAGCAGATGATAACATGAAAGACCATGTATGAGACGCCCTCTTCATTATCCCAGGATCACCATACTGAACATGTCCGTTTGAATGTTGCTGTGAAGATGCCACTGATTCATCCAGTCATTCGGTTTCACCTAAATCAGAAACCAAATTTTCCTCCTGTCTTCACCCTGTGACCAGTATTTAGTCTGACCCGGTCCTCATTTGCCTGCCCTCTTTAAGCGGTTGATATTTACCCCTCCTCAGATAGCTGCTGTATCCTTGTACTTTGTGTATTTGTGATTTAGGCCTTCAGATTTTTTCTTGTAAATGATTTTGAGTTGTTACCTTCTTTTGTAGACTTTTTCAGCCTTTTGTTGATTCTTTTATTTTTTGTTTGCTCACTTTTTGATTTGTTTATTGGTGTTGGACTGCCTTCTTGCCCTTGCCTGCCTCAGTGTCTCCTTATGTTCAAGGCCCACTTTAAATAATTAAAACCCTGAGCTGCATCTTATCTGCCTTTCATGTTAGTATGTGATCGTCCTAGTGCTCTTCTTCCGTGTTTCCTTTACAAACTGTACAACAGCTTTATTGATAAATCAATAGCATCAGTTATTTTACACCAAAAATATGAGCAACGGTCTTTACATTCAAACACACCTCCGCTGAATTATGTTTACAGTGTGCGCTCGCACATCTGTGCATCAAAGCTGGTGACTTCACCTCATTGTGGATTTTTTGTAGGTAGTCATGTGATACCGTACACGCATTCTATTGGCCGACGGCATCCAGAAGTGTGCTACGTTCTGTGAGTCTCAGACTTCCATGAGACACAAAAGTGCTTTAAACAGTCTATCAGAGTGTTTTAAAGGTAATAAAAATAGAAGGTGGTTTAATATCAGTATGGGGAGGGTTCATAAACGTTTAAATTAACGTAAATAAGATAAATAGTTTGTCGCTCTATCGCAAAATTCATTAATCGTGGTTCTTGGAATGCATTAACCACAAAGAACGAGGGCGCACTGTATTGCTGATAAAATCCTGCAACTGATCAAACTGATCAGATCAGCCGTTAACCCAGACTGACAAGATCTAGCTGTGACCACCTGCCGCTGACATCAGACAGTAAAGACATCACTCCATGCAATGCTTCAAAGGAAAGAACGTCTCAGTTCTCATGGAATATGTCCTCATTTTGTCTCTCTCTTTGCTTTTTAAGCATGTATTCATGTTTGGTTGGTGGAAAAGGAGTCAAACTGCATTAAAACATGTAAGTGAGGGAAACATGTTGGGAGTTCTCCAACTTACAATTCAAGTCACGGATACTAGCTAGAGGTCTGCTCCCTTTTCTTAATGTTTACTGGATCTTCATACACCTCCTGCTGATCAGTGGACAAGTGTGACAGATCTCCATCATCTGCATAGATAAGTATACATGTTCCAGTCTGGACCCGCCCCCCAACAGAAACAGCCCTTAAAGTCTGACAAACCTTTACATCACAGAACACTCACCTGATATACCTTTCACATTCAAACACAAAAAGGAAATGTATGCTTTGTATTCATTTATTTTTATTCATTGTGAGCTGACAGTGGAGGTGTCAGCTCACCCCGCGAGCACTGCCAAAGTGCCCTTGAGCAATGCGCCGTCCCCCTTTACAAGTTGCTCATTGGGGTGCACCACCATGGAACTGCCCACCACTGCCCCCCCCCCCCACACACACACACACACATTTGCATGCTTACAGGCCCCTTGTGTGTACATGTGTTACAGGGCCTGTACATATTATAGTGTATATATATATAATTATATATATGACAGTTTTTCTGTGCAAAAGACGAACACAGTCATCTTAGAGAATTTACAGTAAGTAACCCCACCACGAGGTTAGAGGAGCACTTACAGCAGGAGAGACAAACTGCAGAATGACACAGATGGCTTGAGAGAGAAAGAGAGATGGGGGGGTGCTTTATAGAGGGGTGGATGGAGTAAACAAGCACTGCAGAGCGAAGGATAGTGAGGGGAGAGCAAGAGCAGTGTGAACAAGTGGGATTAGTTTGAAAGTTAGGGATTAGAGGGGCTAAAAAAGGAGTATCGCTGCCCCCATAACAGGGGGCAGCGATACCAGCATCAGCAAGACAGCATGGAGATAGCCAGGGGGGTTAAGTCAACATAACTGGATCATGCTAACAGATGTGAGAGAACCCCCCCCCAGAGAGAGGCTGCAGACACTTTAGATGCTGTGATGGCCGGACACATTGAGTCCCGCCGGCGTGTCGATGGCTTCCTGTGGGAAAGGAGGCTGTAGTGTGAGATAGGACAGGTATTGTTCTGTCACCGCTCTGCATTTTTATGACAGCTTGACCTATGACTTAATTTATTTAGTTCAAATGTTCCACTTTTAATCAGACATTTCCATGTGTGATTTTAGTTTTTCATAAGAAAAAATAACATTGTATAACATTTTATATATATATATATATATATATATATATATATATATATATATATATATATATATATATATATATACACACACACACACATATATATATATATATATATATATATATATATATATATATATATATATATATATATATATATATATATATATAGATTCACTCTCTAAAATTTAGGTAATTAAATACCTTATTTTTGCACATTCCATTCTAAAAGACCATACAGATAATTATAGTTACAAAATGCAAAGACTGTAAATAAATAATTTTGATGACTGAACTCAGAAAAAATTTTCAAATTATTTATTTAAAGTAAAACTTTTATTTCACAGTTAAGCACACTTTGGTGGATGGACGCCCTCCAGAGTCTGGATCCTGCTGTCCAGAGTCATATATATACATTTGATCTATTCAAACAGTTTATAAATCCTGTTGTTCTTCTTGCTTTTAAAGCACCAACTGCACTTTTTGTCTCTTTTTTGGGGTCCCTGTGCAAACAGAATGTAGTGGATATCATTGTGTTCATGTTGAGCTCCAAACCATCATCACAGAACTAACGTCTATGTATCTATGAGCTTAATGCTGTGTATAAAATACAAATTATTTCCAAATTACTCAGTGACTAAAACACATCAGACATGTTATGTAATATACATTAATTCTGTTCACACAAATTCTGACTAGTTTTCCTCTTGATTTATTGTGCTGGTAACACAAGTTTTACTTTGTCTTCTATCTATCTACACGGCTTGATTGTCTAAAGCTTAGATTACACAGAGAAAAGAGAATCTGATCATTAGGTGTATTTTTTGTTTTTAGAATTCTATCAAAAACTGTTCGGAAAAAATCTCTCAGCTCCAAACCAGATTTTGTTGCAGCAGACACAGAATAATGAACACATGAGTCTATCCACTGCAGGTCCTAAAATGTTGCAGAGATGGTGGATTAGCATGTGTAAGCATGAAGTTGGTCATATTTAAACATCGGAATTTTGGTTTCTACATGCCACATGAAGTGGAAAGTAAAGGATAAGGAAGAAAGAAGTGGCCGGCCACTGTTTCCGCATATAAATGGTCTCATTTTTCACTCGCTGTGGTGCCTTCACTGACCTACAGGGTGATGAATAATTCTGAAGTTCATTTTTAAGTCATTGCACCAAGAACAAGAATGCATGCATGCCTTCTCAAACATGTACACACACAGAGACACGTATGCACAAATACAGTTACACACATTTTGACACATTCTGAATACATCTTTACAAAATATGTGACAAACGGCGAGCATCAAAGCTGGAACTGCCTGCTGTAATGACCACCCGCTGAAGTCTGAGGCGCTGGGATTTCAAAAGTTGCACATCTGAATGAAACCTATTGTGCAGCTTTGATGTGGAGTAAACCAGGTTTATTAAAGCAAATGTTCTGTTTCAGTCTCCACTACACTGGCATGAAGGCTGGGTTCCATTTCCGTCCCTCCGGTGACCTACACACAGTTAGAAAACATGACCTCATTAGCTTGTTTCATGTAAAGTACACAGGAGATGGATTTGAATTGGGTTGCTCTGTTGCAGTGGACAGGACTCAGCTCTGACTCGTTCTGCTGCCTCGCTCCATCTGACGTGTCACTGGAAGGCCTGATGTCAGTAAAAATATGACACGTAACACTAAGAATGATCACAGCGATTGATTCACACGGCTTTCACTCATACGTTACTGCTACCACAGTACACAAATGTAATTCTGTATTTTCTATGGCACTCACATCATTCCATGAAAATAATAATAATAATAATAATGAAATACTCCAAAACCAAGTCTCTGATCCTGAAAGATGTAAGAATCACAGACGAAAGTGGTGGCAAAAGTTACCCCTCCACTCAGCTACACTCACCCCTATGGAGGCTGTCCATATGTTAGATCACCAAATGAAGGAATATCTGCTACCAGAATAAGAATGGTACTCAGTTAATACACATTTGTAAAGCTCTAATCCTTGTGCAACCTTTAAAGATCACCTCTGTCAAAATTATTGTTTGGTCCAGTAAATATGGATTATTACGGTGGAGATCAGTTCACAGGGTTTCAAATCATTCTGCTAACAAGCAAACCCAGGAATAGACACATGGAGAACAAAGCCTCATATGCAGAAGTGATAAATCACAGATTTCCTTTTCCTTTTTGATGAGATTTCAGTCTTATTGTTCAGGAGAGAGATTGACAACATGTGTATTGTTGGTGCGGTTAGGGTTAGGGTTAGTGTTCTTAACAGGATTAACCAAAATATAGCAAGATAAAATAGGGATGGGCTGTCTGTACAAAACGACAAACTGATTATAATCTAAACTCAGTTTCACTGTTTCTGAAATGAAAAACAATTCAACTGGAAACCAGTCACATTGGAAACCAGTCACCAGTTTGGTTCAGGCAGAATCCACAATCCTTCTGACCTCGACTCACATTTGGACAATTTGAAACACTAATCTTACAGTGTACCATTTCATTTGTTTTTGGCTTTTTTTTTTTTTTCTCTTATTGCAACATCCATCATTAGACCAGCAATTTACGACTGGAGGATCCTGAGTGTGAGCGGTGCGGTGGGAAGAGTTGTTTCCTCACCTCAAGAAGGTTCTGAGTTTGATTCCTTTCTGTGTGGAGTCTGTATGTTCTCCCACCTCCAAAAACACACAGTTTAGTCACAACAAATGGTCCATATGGATGGATGGATGGATGGATGGATGGATGGATGGATGGATGGATGGATGGATGGATGGATGGATGATATCCAGACTGATAGAGAATGTGGTAGATAGATGACAGTGTGATGTTGGAGGGGCGTTAATGATGAATAGTGTTGCAGGTTTGTGATGTCAGAGGTTCCCTTTGCCACCTGACACTATGTCTCCACTGCCAACTATTGTGATTAGTACTATATAATGAAAATTAGGCGTCATGACATGTTCTTCTGTCCTTGGAAATCATTGCTGCAACTTGACTGCAGGTTAAAGACATTTTAAATGTTACTGGACTTAGAAGTTCTGTTATTTTAGTGCTTATGCTGTTCACTGTTCACTATTCCTTTTCTATGCTACTGCCACATGTATAATCTGATTATTAATAAAAATAGCTCAGGTAGCATTAAACTGAACTTGTGTTTGGTAGACTACCATCACTGCGATGCCGCTGAGTGTCTCTGCTTCAGTCACTGTGGTGGTCCAATTAGAAATGGACAGCTGTGATGAATTCAGTCTCTCATCTCCTCGTCTGATCCTAGCTTAGCTGTTATCACTGCAGTATGTAATGTTCAGACTAAGTACTTTTCTCTGCTTTAAGTAGGACAAGGTTAATTGATGGTAATACATGCAGTATTTGCAATAGCAATGCAATGGAGCTAATTGAAGAAGATTCCAGAAATAAATTAAGGAAAATATATTTTTTAATATCACAGCACCATAAAAATCACCTTTTTTTTTTTTCCTGCAGAGGAACAAGAAAAGGGTTTATTTTCGGGGCGGATCGTACGTAATAGTATTTTCCTGTTATTTGTAATGTCTTTCTTTCAGAGCTCCAATTTCTTTTTATGCTCTTCGCATCTGCATCTCATTTGTCAGCTCAAGCAGCTGAACAGGTGTTTTGTTATTGAATGTGATCCCTCTAATCAGATGCTTCTAAAATGGGAGATTTGTCCAATTTCCTGCGACATCATTCGATGACATTGTCTCTTCTGTCTACCCGTTGTCTCGTTTTCCAGTTCTTTCCATTACCTGCTTACTGTGTCTGAAGACTCCAAGATGATTAAAATCAGTGCAGATAATACCACACTTTCAAATCCGAATGATACTAACCACTCAGAGAAGTTTCAGGGCAATTTTTAACAAGATTGTTGAAAATGTGCTTCTAATTTCACTCAAGGAAATTAAAAATGTTGCACTCTTTTATTGCAGTTTTTTATGAACTATAAGGCGCAGCTAAAAGCCTTTAATTTTCTCAAAAACCAACAGTTCACCTTATAATCCAGTGTGCCTTATATATAAGAAAAAAAAGAAAAAGAAAAAAAATATATATTATATATATAATTACAATTATATATTAAATTTGGTCATTCGTTGAAGGTGCGCCTTATAGTCCAGTGTGCCTTATAGTGTGTAAATACTGAAAATACTGTACATTACACATATTACAAGTGCATTACAAGCTAATCAATATGCTATTCTACTGAAGGTTACAAACAATTCAAATCTGTTTGTCCCTGAAAGACACCAAAGGCTAGATAACAATCAGGATTAAAGAATTGTTGATGGTCAAAAAGGTGAAGTCTGCTCACGAACCAGTCCATCTTCTGGTTGAAGGACTCTTTGTAAATCGCTATGGTGCAGCACGTTCACAATAGCTCAACACGATGACAGTGACGTTATACATGTGACTGCAGTCATACGTGGAATTCTCTTCAACCCCCCACCGACCAATCAAGAGTGAAGAAACCTCTCGGATGAGAGGAGACACATCTTCACCAGCGCACTCGATCGAACTGGAGGACTGACGATCTTCACAAACAACCGCAGCCGTCGTTTCTGCCCCGTTATTACTCACATTTGTTCACGAGGACACAGATTTGGGCTCTGACTAATGAGCTGACAGTTGTGGATGTCGGTTACAGAATGACATGAAGTGATTAAAATTGCAACTAGTAATTAATCTTAATCAAAAAAAGGGTCAGTAAAGGTTGAAAGTAACAACAGTCAAGGTCCAACTGCTGTATTTGTTGAAAGAACATAATTATAGAATATCAGAAAGGTCAGGCTTTTGGAGAAGACGAAGACACTATATGTGTGTGTGTGTGTGTGTGTGCGTGCGTACGTGCGTGTGTGTGTGTGTGTGTGTGTGTGTGTGTGTGTGTGTGTGTGTGTGTGTGTGTGTGTGTGTGTGTGTCAGAACTGTGCGATTACATGTGAGCTAAGATGCTGACGTGCAGGCTGCTGTTAATGGACAGCTAATATCATGAGTGAACGGTAAAAGTAGAGGCTGTTTCATGAGCAGATGGGAAATCAATAGCCTATTAGAGCATGCAGGGCAGCAGGGGGAGGAGGGAGGGGTGAGAAAAGTTAGGTGGGGGGCGGGGTAGATCAGGAGGAGGTGAGGGGAGGGGAGGAAGTGTCAGAAAATAAAGTTTAATAGATTTATTCCAGACTTTTAAAATTTCCTCGGATGGATTTTTTTTTTTTTTTGGTTTTGGTTGAGAAACAAAAATGATTTTAGCGGCAATCTCTCTCTCTATCTCTCTCTTGCACTCTAACACACACTCACACACACACACACACACGATAATTTTTAGAATTTGTTATATTACGAATTATACGAGTTATATATTACGAGTTATATTAATTGCATTTGGATGATTTTGTAGACCTTTTCATCTAAAATTAATATCAAAAAATTTCACTGAACTGAACTGAAAGCAGAGTGTGACATACCCAAAAAATAAACACACACACATACAAGGTCACAAACCCAAATCCTCCTGGAACGTGGAGCTTAGATGTTCTGTCCAGGTTCAAGACATTCTTCCCACCACCGTTGGTGAAGAAGTGAGTTGAACTGGTGACTCCAAAATGCCCATAGGTATAAATATGAACAACTTTCTCTGACACTCTGGACATTCACCGGTGTTTTAGATAGATATACTTGATTTATTTTCTTTCTGTTCTTGACCTGATCACAAGATGTTTCACTTGAGTGACACTGTGTCCACTCGCAGGAGAGCTGTGACATATGTACATTTCACTGCGTATTCATCTTCCTCTGATTCTCCATCCTCTGTTCCGTAACTCGATCAGTCGTCGTGACAATAACTTTTCACTGAAAAGCTCCTCCAAACCGTCCCCCAGCCCTCCTTGTTAGGGGAGACGTCTTTAGCATCTATACATGTCATTGGCAGCCAGTGGGTTGGGAGAACCACCGACCGAACGAACAAACAAACAAATGCTTTGACAGAGATCCGTCTGACACTGGTGCCAGTGGAGACAGACAGATGAACCAATGAACCAAGATGGAGCTGAAGCCAGACTGTGTGGAAGGCAGAGGAAGCGATAGCTGAAGCTCTAGGGCAGCCATGATAATGAGAGGAGAGTCTGGCTCCTCTGCGTGTCCACTAGCCTCTAGCTGGCTATTAGCAGCTCCAGCACCACCACAAGGCCTGAGACAGTCAATTAAACCTCTTTATCTGGGCTGCCTGCGTCTATTTCTCCTTCTTGGTGCTGCTCTCTTCTCTGTACAGTCTTCCCTTCAGGTGTCTTTACTCTCCCTTTTAGTCTTTATGCTCTTACTTTCCAGCTCCCTCTCGTTTTACTGCCTCTCCATTGAACTCCAGATAAGCAGTGTGGAAAAAAAACCTGCCCAAAGGCCGAGGCTAGCCAGGCAAAATAGTGTTTACATGAATAGCCTTGGCAAAACGAGGTTGGGGTTTGTGTGTCTGTGTGTGTGTGTGTGTGTGTGTGTGTGTGTGTGTGTGTGTGTGTGTGTGTGTGTGTGTGTGTGTGTGTGTGTGTGTGTGTGTGTGTGTGTGTGTGTGTGTGTGATGTGTCTCTTGTGTAACCACTGTCTAGAAACTGCGTCGTCACTTCAGGCACAGCAGTGTCTGTTTGCGAAGTCAAACTGAGGCTAAGTGTCCTGCCTTTGGTGAGTGATGGACTCTGTTCTAGTATGATGGAATACAACGACACACTCGGTCTCAATGAGCAGTCAGACGTATAAACTGCATTAACTCATTCACTTCCACTGGTGTCTGTAGTCAAAGTCAGCTTTATTGTCAAGTGTACCATACATGCACGACATACAGCACAGATGAAATTACAGTCCTCTGTGACCCATGGTAAACAGGCAGTACAACAGGCAGTACAACACAGACAGTACAACAGGCAGTACAACACATGCAGTACAACAGGCAGTACAACACAGGCAGTACAACACAGACAGTGCAACACAGGCAGTACAACAGGCAGTACAACATATGCAGTACAACAGGCAGTACAACAGGCAGTACAACTCAGGCAGTAAAACAGCCAGTACAACTCAGGCAGTACAACACAGGCAATACAGCAGGCAGTACAACAGGTAGTACAACACAGGCAGTACAACAGGCAGTACAGCAGGCAGTACAACACAGACAGTGCAACACAGGCAGTACAACAGGCAGTACAACATATGCAGTACAACAGGCAGTACAACAGGCAGTACAACTCAGGCAGTAAAACAGCCAGTACAACTCAGGCAGTACAACACAGGCAATACAGCAGGCAGTACAACAGGTAGTACAACACATGCAGTGCAACAGGCAGTACAGCAGGCAGTACAACAGGTAGTACAACACAGGCAACGCTGTACACTTCAGTAGCAGTGAGCTCCCCTATCAGTATCCTACTTCTACAGTCATAAACGAATCCCCCTGTAGGTGGCAACAGTGCTGGTTGTGGATAAGAAATTAGACTATATTATATGAGATTAAGACAGGAAAAGATTGAGACAGCAACAAAATTCAGCCAGCTCACAATCATACAGAGAGTTTATTTTTGTGGTAGAGATTCACCATCATGAGCAAAAGACACAGAAATCAGGGAAAGGATGATATAGTTTCAAATCAAATCCCTTTCACTGTAACCCAGGTTTGGTCAAGAACTGAAACCAGCCTATGATCTACTGCCAACAACTAAAGAACAGAAAAAGGTAGAAACATTTATTTTTTTAGTTTAGTTTAGTTTATCTGAAGGGGACAATGCAATTTCATAAAACACATGATTATACATGGTTAAAAAAGCCAGAATTAGCCAGAAGGCTAGTGTTCAACTTTAGTCCCCTGATCATGATGTAAAAAAGTAGTAAAAAAGTAGTAAAAGCATTAAAATAGTAAAATCAGTAAAATACATCTACAACATATTATATATATATATATATATATATATATATTTGAACACTTACTGTACTATTAAAAGAGAATAACACATATCACAACATATTGACAGAAAAGTCTGTTGTACTCTTTCTTCTGGTAGTTTCAGTGTTTACATAATCATAGAACACGTTACTCTGTGGATCATGAAATAGCAGTTAAGATGCTCCTGAACCGCTGATAGCCTGAGGATTGCTGTTCTGAAAATGGCTGGCAGCCAATGAGTTAATTATTTGCTGAAACATGAAGTGTAACCTGAGGGAAGCTGAAGTCTAACATTATGTGACCTAACCTTCACTTATAAAATATATATCATGACTGGACCTTAATTGTTCCCTATGGTGAGGGATATTTAGTGAGTAATGTAAAGGTTGGAGAGGTCACATGCTTTGCATTAAATATCTGTGTGCTGAAGAAAAGAACTGGTGCAGATGGTTGAAACTCAAAAGAGGGAAAGTCCACAATGCAAAGCTTGTTTGTGATTTATATAAAGTGGTACCTCTACGAAATTAATTGGTTCTGGAAGAAATTACGTAAGTAGAACATTTCGTAAGTAGAGACGCGTTTTCCATGCAAATGCCCTAATCCGTTCCAAGCCCACACAAATTCCGACATAAATGTTTTATAAAGCATAAAAATGCATCAAAACATGTAACAAATACATGTTACAATTTGATTATTACACAATAAATGAGAGTTGTGCATAATGTAAAAAACAAAGAATAGAGAATAATAATGATAGTCATTTACATTTCAACTGCTGTCCTCATTGTTTTTTGCCCTCTTTGGTTCATGCCCTCTTGCCCCACCATGAACAACAGAGTGAATTCCAGTCCTCCTCCTGAACTTCTCCAACCACCCACGAGATGCCTTAAACTCCTTAAACTTCCTCTTGTTTTAATAACGTGGTGATTGTAGATGCATTACGGCCATATTCTTTGGTGAGATCAACCAAACGCATCCCTTTTTCAGGCTTTTCTATCATCTCTTGATTTGTTTGTACGGACAAAAAAACTATTTTCTTCTTCTTTTCTTTTCCTCTTTTCTCCATCACTTTCTTGGGGTCCATAGTGAACACGTAGTCAAAAAGTTATTATATTTGTGCAAAACTATCAGACTACCTCACGGGTCGAGTGCCGAATGCCGAACCCTCCATAAGCACCGATCTAGCTCCACACAGAGTTGGAGTGGCATCCCTCTTAGCCAATGGGATGCCAGGAAGATACGTAACAGGTATAGCCAATGGCACAGCAGCTACTGTATGAAAATGTTGCGTTCAGGAACCTGTGGGAGATTCGAGTATCAGCCGATACTGTGTTTTTACAATACGTAAGTCGACATTTCTTTCGTAAGTAGAGACATTTGTAAGTAGAGGTATTACTGTATAAGTAAGTAACTACTCTCTAAAGTAAAATAAAATAGTAAAAGAGCAAAAGACATGGAACTAATTTTGCTAAATTTTGTTAGATAATATAAGCGCTTTAATTCCACGCACACATACCACTAGTATTGCACTACTATATTCATGAAAAGTATAAGAACATCCACAAAAGGTCACTAAGGTGACAAAAGGTCACCCTACTATAGTATATTTTACTCGAAATATATTAAACTTCACTTTTTGGGGTAGTTTGATATCTGAAATAAAGTCATTGAGATGTTAAGTCGGTATTTGTGTGACTTTGACCAGATGAAATCACAGCTGCTACAGAAGAAAATGTCATAATGGACAGAAAGGGCTTTTAAAGAGTTTCCATTCAGGAATCACGTGATGTGCTAGAAATAAGCAGACTCCATTTCTGATCTGCTGGCCTCATTAAGCAGAAACATGAGTGTCATCTGAGGAGAATGGAACCCAGCCACAGCCGGTTGTGTGTGTTAGAGAACACACCTGTTGGTTACACACACGTGTACTGACCATTACCAGTCTGACCAGTAGCCATGCTGCTGCCACAGTTTGCTTGGACTCATAATGATCATCATTTAGTGGTTTCAGTGGTGCTGGGCCTTCAGAGCCAGATGGAGTGAAGCTTATTAACATGAACACCCCCAGAGAAAACAATGATGGAGAATGTACTGGGATGTTTTGATGTAAATGTCTACATCAGAGCATTGCAATTATAGTTTCAAAGTCAATTCAATTTAACTACAACAAGACCGACAGAGAACTGGAAACAGTTAAAAGCAACGCAAAAATAAATCCAAAAGATTTTTAAAGGATAAGGAAGAGAGAGCTGAGCACCTGTCTGGGTTTACCTTTTGTCAATCCTTACCTGTCTCCTGGCTCACAAGATGATTGTGTGTGTGTGTGTGTGTGTGTGTGTGTGTGTGTGTGTGTGTGTGTGTGTGTGTGTGTGTGTGTGTGTGTGTGTGTGTGAGAGCAACCATCAACCTGCAGCAGCTTCCTGACCTGCACAAACATTTGAAGCCTCGCTTATCCTCCGCTTCACAAACACCCAGCATGGATGGTAAATAATGAAATAAAGACGTTTCTGTATTGAGCGCACACACGCACACACACACACACACACACACACACACACACACACACACACACACACGTGACTGCACACCATCGGTGGAGGAAAACAATCCCCACACCAGAAGTATTCCAATGTCTTCAACAATAAAACATTAGTGAATTCCACGTCACCATTGACTAACAAACTGAATCGGCTCTTCGCTCCGAGCCTTTTATATAATCAGGCAGCGAGTTCTTCAAACCTTTTCCATCATTTCATTTCCATTCGCAGCTTTTTAACACGTTAACCACCCCCCTTTGTCCTCTTTTACTGTGAAAATCACATATATACAGTATATATGGAATACTAACATACATGTTCCTGTGCTTCTTAATAGCATTGTAGAAAAAAAATGACAAGCAAAGTAGTTTAAAAATGCATTCATTTCTCTATCATGTTCCACATTCATTATAACACTACTTGTTTTCAATGCTTGAATAAATTAGCAAAGCATTATGCATTGCATTCTGCTGCACTGAAGGAAGTTACCATGCCACGTGTTAGGAATTGAAATGCTAATTCCAACAAATTGTGTTTGAATGTTCTGTTTCATCATCTGCAAGAAAAAATAGAAGAGTGCTTAGCAGCAGGAAGGAGACGACGTTCACAGAGTACGACTGAATAAAAACCATTGTTAGAAAAACCACATTCACGCATTTATTTAGAGGCAAAGCCAGATTATCTCTGCCCACCTGTGAATTCACTGTATATTAGCTCTGTGCCACATTATGGGATGGATTTTGAGGAAGACATGGACCATAACTGTGAGCAGGGTCTTATCAAACACTGATCTGTTGGTTCACATGAGTATCCCCGACATCATCTACATTTTTGAAACTTGCAACTGAGACATCTGGACGTCATCTCACCTCCAAAAGTCTTCTCCACTTCTGATTGGCTGACGAGGAGTACGGTTACTTTTAACTGCTCTTTAGTCTTCAACACAAGTCATGAAGGTCACACCTTAATAGTTGATTCAAAAGCAGTATTGTAATAGTCTGTAATGACAACTTGTCTCAGGTATAACCTTCTGCCCCCCCAAAGTCAGCTGGGACAGGCTCCACACCCACCCGTTAAGTGATTACCACAAACCAAAGACAGAGCTCTCACTGTGTTTGACCCCCGACACCAGCACACACTCACACAGGGTAAACTGGAGAGCGTTACACACACCTTTGTCTTCCTTTACCCCCCAGTCTTTATTCTCATCATTGACTCTATGCCGTTCCTTCTGTTTGGATGAGGTGGTGATGAGAGCAGCTCTCAGGTCTGATTTCTCAGCAGCATCATTATCAGACGGGCTAGGAGTCCTTATGGCCGGTGGCCGTCTCTGTTCACACCGATGCAACATTCATGTGTGTGTGTGTGTGTGTGTGTGTGTGTGTGTGTGTGTGTGTGTGTGTGTGTGTGTGTGTGTGTGTGTGTGTGTGTGTGTGTGTGTGTGTGAGTGTGTGTGGGGTGTGGGGGTTTATCTTCTACCCGCAGTGAGCTGATGGCTCATGACACCTGCGCTCGCTGCACCTGAGGGGAGAGTGTGTTTGCAAGTGTGTGTGTGTGTGTGTGTGTGTGTGTGTGTGTGTGTGTGTATGTGTGTGTGTGTGTGTGTGCTGAAATATTGAAAATTGCTGCACTCTCACTTCCAGCATGAGAGCTGCTGTCAGATGTTGGACACCATTATCACCTTTCTGCAAGACACTTCAAAGCAGGTGCATAATTCAGAACTGAAGTAAAGATGGTGTTGATGGTCCAGAAGCCTTCAGCTCTTTTACAACCTGTTACTAATATACAGTTTGTACTTTGTTTGCCATTGTCTTGATTATATAAGTAATGTAAATGATTAAAGTATGAAGAAGAATGAACAATATCAAACATCCGAGACGTCCTCTCTTCACTTTGTCACTGAGTTGAAATGTTTCACAGCTAATAGCAGATGATTCTGCATCTGGTTACTGAGCAGATCAACTTTAAAGTTCCACTCCTACGACAGGAAACTATATAATGTCCTACCTTATACAAACCCAACAGGTCATGATAACGTACTCTAAAGAGCACAGAGAAACTTTTCATCCAGTTTTGTTACATTGCAGTGGGTTGTTTCCTCAAATGAATAATTTTAAATTACATTTTGTCTGCTCATAGAGCTTCAAGCAGATTTATCCTCCAGACGAAGTAAAACTAATGACAGCTGTAATTCCTACATTGTTCACCTCCAGAGATGCTCTGACCACATCATTAGAACCAACACAGAGGGAGAACCGTCCCTGTTTCGTATGTAGAAGCTCAACATGTCCTCAACATGTCCTTATGCTGTTCTGTGGTTTTGTTAAAGCAGCGGGTCTCTGAAATATGATCATCTACTAAACCTTAGAGTCTGACCCATCAGATAAAATCATGCATGAACATGAACACACCATCTAAGAAATGAGGGCTTCTCCACCTGAAAAACTATAATAACTATAATAATAATAATAATAATATTAATAATAACTATAAAAATATTATTATTAATAATAATAATAATAATAATAATAATAACTAAAATAATAATAATAATAAAAATAATAAATATAATAATAATAATGATAATAATAATAATAATAACAATAATAATAACTATAATAATATTATTATTAATAATAATAATAATAATATGACTATCATGTTATGGTAAATTAGCTGGTCCAGGATAATCAAATGCTAAACATAAGTGCAGAACCCTTCATCTTTTTTTGCATGTTGAAAATACTTAAAGATCTTAACGATCTTATGTAAGGACATTTCACCACCCCCCCCCCCCACACACACACACACATGGCTGTACATGGGAACAGACAGGAGTGTCACAGCTATTAGAGATCCTGTTGACTCCGTCTCAGGGACAACAGCAGCCCCCCAATTAACTTAATACACAAACACACACACGCACGCACGCACGCACGCACACACACACACACACACACACACACACACACACACACACACCTATCAAATAATATTACCCTTGAAAATATGGCAGCACAGTGGTTCTTATTCTGTTTCACATTATCTCCTAAAAGAGTTCATGTTGCAGAATTCTGAATTATTAGAAATAGTGTTTTCTCTCTGTGTCTCTTTTCTCACCTTCCATCATTCTGACAGGATAAGAGACTTTCTCTATCTTCAGAATGAGGACAGGAGATAGATCTAAAGACCAGAATACTGCAGGTCTGTTCCCTTGTGATCGGCCCACATGGGGCTCTGAGGCGCTCGACTATGAAGAACACACCAGACACTGATGGAACTAGTTGACATTGACGGTTTAATGTGATCCAAATGTAACCAGAAGGGTCACCTCACTACCCACATCAAAGCTCTACCTGAGGCCATATTCATGAAGTTTTCATTTGTACATTTGTTGTTATTTATTTATTTAAGTTAATAGACTTTTTCGTTAGAACTAGATCCTACATCAATAATACTCCAACACTAGAAATAATACTAATATCAACACTGGCAACTGAAATACACACAACCGTGCAGCAGTGATGTTGTGTGTCTGTTGTATTCATTCTGGACCGTATTCCAACACCTCTTAGAATGAATCCCACTAATTCAACTATTTGCTGTTCGCTCATCCGCTGGTTTATGCTTGACTTCCATGACAACCAACATCAATATTCATACAGACTGTCCAGCAATCATATATATTAATGAATACTAAATCACCTTTTAGGTAGAGGTAGAGGTAGAGGTAGAGGTAGAGGTAGAGGTAGAGTTAGAGTTAGAGGTAGAGGTAGAGGTAGAGGTAGAGTTAGAGGTAGAGGTAGAGTTAGAGGTAGAGGTAGAGGTAGAGTTAGAGGTAGAATTAGAGGTAGATGTAGAGTTAGAGGTAGAGTTAGAGGTAGAGGTAGAGTTAGAGGTAGAATTAGAGGTAGAGGTAGAGGTAGAGGTAGATGTAGAGGTAGAGTTAGAGGTAGAGTTAGAGGTAGAGGTAGAGTTAGAGGTAGAATTAGAGGTAGAGGTAGATGTAGAGGTA